>NW_020290805.1:0-17875 GCF_003184695.1 Aspergillus brunneoviolaceus CBS 621.78
CCCCCCCCGCCATGTCATTTCCCCACTATGAATGGAGTTGCTGCCCGCTCCAGACTCTTTTTCTTTGCTCTGCGTATGGTCTGAAGAATCCATTCTGCCGCAGTGGGCTGCGATGATCATGGATGATCAAATGATCGTTAGAATGTGTGGACGTGTGGACTCCAGCAATATGATGGCGATGGCGAATGATGATGACGAGGAAGGAGGGCGGCGCGGCGGAGACTGTTTACAGTTCCCCTCGTCATTGACCTCATCATGGGCATCATTGTTGTTCCAGATGCCCTGATCGAGGCTGCTCTCGCCAGGCAAGATAGCCTTTCTGTGGTTCTGTGGTGGACACCAATGGAGATCTGTTATCTCCGACACGCCGACATGGTGGCACCTCTGTCACATGACCGATGGGCAGCCAAGGTGGGATTAGTTTCGGAAATCCGTCCGCCTATCTTTCTCCGCACTTTGCTCCGCTTCCTTTGCGAGGGGCTGTGCTGTGCCAGCTAGGGGGGAAGTTTCAGATAGACGATAGATCATCAGATTATCGACTATTGAATCAGTTCCAATAACCACAGCAACACATGGCCTTTCGTGTCATCATCCTCGCCAATCTCACCAATTTTCACGAGAGAGCCTTATCATTCCCGCTCAGGTCGCGTAGTCGGCGATTTCCGTTGTCAGACTCAGGTCATAGCCTCTACAGCCGACGATACACGCGAGACAGCCACTTAGCGCGGGCTACATGTTATTCAGGCCCGCCTCTCACTTACTGTGTACTACTAACCGACCAGCTAGGTAACTTTGACCCTGCACAGCCATGTAAGCAATCGATCAGGGGGATTTTCGCTGCCTACACGGAGGGGCTTAGTCGTTGAGTCGTTGCCAAGCGGACGACACGTTTTGTCGAGGGAGGAGATAACTAGTTACTCCGTACTGTAGTGGCCCCCAAGGGACGATCAATCCCTACCCGGAGTCACGTCGTACGTACTCCAGCCCCAGCTCTGTCTATCCTTCACCCAAGGTACGTACTAGTCAACACTATTCCGCCTAGGCAAGAACAGTCTACTCCGCATTCGCAAAGCCCAATTGTCTCGCCTCAAAAATGCGCGATGGCGTGGCGTGCCTATACCTCGCTTGCGGTCGATCTTGACCTGCCAAGCATAGCATAGGCTGGTTGCTTGTGGAGAGGTAGACAGGAATGGGGAGAGAGGGAGAGAGCCGCACAAAGCCAAGAAGGGGATGGCGGATGACGCCTAAGCGATGATGGTCCTCGGGGTCTTTGCCTTTCAACAAAGATTAAGGCGTGAATGACGGTCTTTTAACATGTGGCAGCCGGTGAGGAATTCCATTGGGTGCCTTTTCTACCTACAGACCTCTGTGACGAATGATAAGGATGTGGGAAATGACCTACGTGGACGGACTGTAGATGCGTATGAGTAATAAGTTAGGCAATAGACAAGAAAAGGAAAGGAATTTGGATTGCCTTATCTCCACATAGTTGATAAATTATGTGCAAGACACGAGTAACTAGATAGTGGGTATACGAGCAGAGTATAGTATGTGATTAGGGCAGGGGCCAAAATAAGGCAGACAGAAACGGAATTACGGCAGGAGATGGGATCCCGATGGGGGGTGGGGACCCGTCGTATTCGCATATGAATTGCATTGATTGTTGTGTTGTGCTGTGCTGTGCTGTGCTGCTGCTGCTGCTGCTGCTTGCTGCCCTGTTGTTTGAACTCCGCAGGGGCAGCATCTTGCAACTCACAATTCTCTAAACCCGACCGAGCGAGACTTACTGCCCGTGGGCTTGCTTACCTATCCGTTTTCGGTCATGACTCCTTCTCGCAACCATGTCCCAAAGGGTGCTGTACAGTTACAGGGGTGCATGGACGGACGGAGTTGGATAGCAGTTCGGCTTTTGTTTATCAGGGATTACTCATCGTGAGAACCCTGGGAGGCTGACAAACGGGATTGGGGATCGAAGAGGCTATTCGGATAGGCTACTCCGTACCGCACCTCAGATTCCTTTTCTGCGCCCGGCAGAAGAAGAAAAACTTTTTGAGTCGGGTGGGGAACTCATTTGTGACGGGTCACGGATCCCGTCCGCAAAAGCCCAACTAGGGGTCAACTACTATCGTGAGGCTGGGTACTCGTATGTTAGGGGACCAAAAAGATAATGTGTTAGGTAGGAGCTTAGGAATCAATTCCATTATGAATCAAAAGGGTCAAAGAGTCAATTAGCAGTGAGGGGGGTGGTGTACCTCAAATCTTGTATGCCCTCTCCTTGTACAGAGTATAAGAGCATTAATAAAAGGATTCAAGCCCAGCTGGGTGCCCTGGACTGATCATCAACCGTGGAAATATCAAGATTTGACACTTGGCGCGCGAAGACGCCAAAAGAGTGAAGATGATGAATAATGATGGTGTTTGCAGTCAGGATTTCTAATGCAGACAATCGTTGAGTAATCGTAATCTTGCTAGGCCAGGTGTGCTGGGCACCTGCTGGAATTTTCTAGCTTGGGAGCTTTTTTTTTTTCTCTCTCTCTTTCATTTGCTCAGCCGGAGACCACGGCGCGGAAAGATTGGTCATCGGAAACCCGATCAGGGTTTTCTTGGTGCTGCTGCTGAGCTGGGATCGCCCAGAACGGGAATAAGCAGGCGGCGCCCAGACGTGAGTCACTGGCTTGCGGCAACTATTGGTCTCGTTGATGGGCGGTGAGGATAGCAATTGCCCTCTTGGGCAGGGATTTTGGGTGCAGGGCAGAATTTCGATGGTGGATCCGGCTTTCCTTGACGGAGTTTCCGATCCACGGACGGTCTGTCGCCGAGCGTCCGATCGCGCCTTTCGGACTTTAGATGGAGTACGAGCAGAGTAATGAGTAAAAAAAAAAAAGGGAAAAAAGGAAGTAAGAAACGGGGATTGGAAATAGCGGATGACAAGCACCGAAAAGAAAAAAAAAAGAATCAGCCTAGAAAGTGGATATATCATAAACAATCCCTATCTCCCTGGTACATCTTGAAATGTTCTTTTGCTTCTCTTCTTCTTCAATCACAACACATAGCTAATAATCCTCCCCTGTTCGCTTGTCCACCTCAGACCGCAACCATCACGACATACACATACATCCCGCACCACCAACACATCCATCCACCACCTTTCCCTGCCGGCCACTACTGTGTGACTATTGAAAGTGCATGATTGTTAGTGGAGACATTGGGACGCCAGGAACCCCTACCAGCTCGACAACACTCAGACATCAGTATTTTCCACCGTTGTCTGCGTCTGCACACTGCATCAGTCGCAAACGCACTAGACTGAAAGATAAGGCGCTGCTGCGATCCATTATTGATCCGCCTGCAGCGATACCAGCGATACCAGCGATACCAGCGACCCTTGACTCACCGCCCCGCCATCCGCCATAAGGTTGATTGGTCGATAGGTCGACTGCCGGAAGGAGGAAAGGCAGCCTGAGTCACCGCGCCGCGCAAAGCGAACGAGTCACCTCTAAGCCTCTAAGTTCGGCGATCCTTACTAGCATCCTTAGCAAGCACATCAACACGGCCCTCCCGGAGATTTGCGCCATGGCAACTCCTGCTTCCCCCACAATTTCTACTTCTACTCCCTCCTCCCACCCTCCCTCTTCCTCTTCTCTTCCCTCCTCCACTCCGTCTCTCAGCTCCTACTTCACCTCTCTGGCCCGCCGTCGCCAACAAAAGAAAATGAGCATCACCCAAACCTACTATCTCGCCCACACCGCCCGCAAGAAGCTCACCCGTGAAGCTTCCCGGGCGGACCATGATCTCCGCCTTCTGGTTGGCCACGCCAACCTCCTCGACTCGCTCATGCTGGAGCTGGCTGATGCCGAACGTGAACAAGAACATTGGTTCAACCAGACCGTCAGCGGTGTGACCAAGACCTCCCACCACTCCGAGCCTCGACACATCCAATGGGCGGAGACTGTCGTTGAGGACCCGGAGGAGGACTGGGATCCCGAGGACCTTTCTGACGCCGACTCCGACGTCAGCGAGGATGACTCCGACTACGACGAAGACCAGTATGAGCCCACTACCTACAGTCCAGTGCGACGACGGGCTCCCTCCCCGGTGGCCATCATCACCGAGAAAGAAATCGAGGAGGACTACGACTCCGATTCTGATTCCGACTTTGAGTACGACGATGAGGAGGATCTGGAAGAATTGACCCTGACCCGCTCGCCGTCCCGGCAAACCCCACCCGAGCTGCTGTCCGACTCCGATGGAGAGTCGGAAGACGACACCATGCCCCCTTCACCTCCTCAACCAACCCTGGAAACATTCAACGAGAAGGAGCCGCAAACCGCGGAAATCCCTCTCTCCCCGACTGATCTGGAGAATGGCTACTACGTTCCCGGCCAAGCGCCAAGTGCGATGCTTGAAGCTTATTGAGATCGTACCTTGCAGCAGCGGCTGATCCCCCATTCTCTGTACCATTATCATACGTGATACCCTCGTCGTGGATTGTTTCTGGAAGAACCTTTTTCTTCTTTTGTCTTGGGGCAAGTTGTCACCATCATAGCGGGTCCGGCGTTTTTCTGAAACCAAAAATTACTTCTCTCCTATCATCATGATTCAGCATTGTTTTGGGATGGCATATTGGCATTGGGGGTGGAGTCCCCCCTTTTTTTGTTTTTGCATGCCCGAGCGCTTGGGCATTGATTTCTCTCTTCTCATACCCGCCCACATCTTCGGGTCCCATCTCTGTCTTCTTCCTGGTCCCACCGTTGGGCCGCATATATTGGCGGCCCCATTTTTCTTGTTTATGTATTCCACGACATGATCTATAACGGTGGCCTCTCCGGTATATGAGACGAGATGATGAAATTGCATATATAGAACATAATCATATCAACATTATACATGAACTCCTTCAATCTAAATTCACGTACTCATCCTTGGCCGGTCGGTAATCATTGCTTTGATGTGTCAAGCATTGGCAAAGCGATCACGAAGTGATCAGTAAACTGGCTTAGTACTCACTAAATCGCTAGACTAGTCGCAGGTGCAGAAGAAGACTTGACTCCACTTCTTAGCCCCATCCGGGAGGCTAGTTGGGCAGCTGGCTGCTGGCTAGACCGGGATGGCAGTGCCGATCGCGGCCCTCGCCAATCCAGGCCGAGTTCACCGCCCCGTGACGGATCACATGGCTGACGGGCGATCGATCCGCACGGAGGATCACCGCCGATCTCTCTGGTTCTTTTTCCCTGACTGACTGACTGACTGACTGACTGACTGACTGACTGACTGTTGTACCGACTCGATTCCGTCTTCCGTCTTCCGCCTGTCCCTGTCACCCGCCTGGTCTGGGTTCCTGGAATCCGGAATCTGATTGATCTTCTTCCTTGCTTTGCTAGAAAAACGATCGATGGATCAAGTCAAGGCCGAGTAATCCCTCACCGTCTTTAGATTCGGTTTTGCTGCCATTGGAACTATTAGAGTTGGTCGAACTGGAGGTTCTTCTACTCCATCTAGGCCCTCATTCGAGTCGTTCTTTCGTAAAAAAAAAAAAAAAAAAAAAAATCCTGCCAAAACATACTGAGTCTGGATTCAGGCCGCAATGGTGCACCGTAGTCTCCGCTGGCACTATATGTTCCAGACCGGCTGGTCAAGCTGAGGGTAACAACTTGTTGCGCTTACATGGACCGGACAGATATACTTGGTTTGACTTGGATTGGACTAGCTATGCCCCTCCTACTTCTCCAACTCGGCTCTTTTGCTCCTTTAGTCATAGAGAGCGAGAGAAGATGACCATTGCGGTTATATCAAGGGATCACGGGATTGCAATGGTGGTCTGTCACTGGGCGTTGACCGGGGAATTGCTAAATGTGAAGTTGAAGTCTCCGCGTGGCAGGAGTTTTGTTCCGCATGTTCACTCACTCACTCACTGACTGGGCAGGGAATGACAGCAGGGAAACGTGACCCGCCGGCCATGCTCCTCCTGACCGCCTTCCATCTGCCCCGCCTCCTCAGCTCCTATTCCACTCTCGCCTTTCGTCCCTTTCCCCCTCCAGCTGCTTCCGGCTTGCTGCCTGTCACTCTACTTTAATTCAATCCGGCGCTTTGCTTTTCTGCAGAAGTCGCTCACTGTAGCTTCAAGCTAGCCCTGAGACCCGCTTTGGTCCATCTCATCCTCTCATCCTCTCATCCTCGAGCGTGCCGGTCTCAGACACTTGCTCGGGAGTTTCCCCCTTCGTCACGACCTCTCTTACCAAACCATGGTCGGCATCTCCCGCATCGTACCACTCGCCGAACTTGCTGAGCTTCACGGTGGCTGAGCCACCGACTAGTTATTGACTTTGAATCAAATTGTTCCTTTCCTTTCTACTCACTCGAAATTCCAACCACTACAAGGCGCTGAGTCGTCTAACACCTTCCCTTCACCGTCCCTCCCACTACAACCGCCAGCATGCCCTCCCCGTCGTCGCAATCCCCCGAGGGCGGCGCTACCCAAGCCGCTGGTACAAGCAAGCCTCGATCTTCACACAGAGCTGAGAGTTCCCAGAGAAAGTCAATTCAGTTCAACGTTGGCGGCACGGAGCCGCTGCCGCATCGTCGATCCGTCAGCGCTGCAGGTCACCGACCGCGCCCGCAGCTCGACGTCACCTCCACAGAACGGGAAATCAAGCCTTCGCCCAGTCGTGGGCCGTCCCCTCCACCGCCTCAGTAAGACCATTCTTTTTTGTCCGTGTCTACATGATCTTTGTTGGCTAATGTAATATCAGGACCTACGAGCGAGGTGTGTCGTTTGACACCTTCGATAACCCGGATGCGGCCGACTTCTCCTTAACCCTCAACTACAAACACAAAGGCTATCAGTCCACCCGTCGCAGTCGAACGTTCTTATGCGGGACCGACCAGAACGATTACTCCGACTTCGCGCTGGAATGGCTCATCGACGAGCTCGTCGACGACGGCGATGAAATCGTCTGCCTCCGTGCGGTCGAGAAGGACTCGAGCATCGCCAGCGACGCCGCCGTGGAAGCGGGGAAATACCGGAAGGAGGCGGAGAAGCTGTTTGAGCAGGTGATCCAGAAGAACAGCCAGAACGAAAAGGCCATCAGCCTGGTGCTGGAGCTGGCGGTGGGCAAGGTCCAGGAGATCATCCAACGCATGATCCGGATCTACGAGCCGGCCGTGCTCATCGTGGGCACCCGGGGTCGCAATCTGGGGGGTGTGCAGGGGTTGCTGCCCGGCTCGGTCTCCAAGTACTGCCTGCAGCAGTCGCCGATTCCCGTGATCGTGGTCCGGCCGTCGACGAAGCGCGAGAAGAAGAAGAAGAAGCGTCTGGCCGACCCCACCCGCCGCGGGTACAACAACATCCTGGAGATGAGCGAGCGGCGCGGGAGCCATATCTTCGACCGCAGCACCAGTCGCGACAGCAGTGTGTCGAAGCTGCCCGACGAGGAGGCGGCGGTGGCGGCCGCGCTGGGGCTGCCTCAGTCGTACACGAACTCGCGCAGCTCGCTGTCGACCTCGGAGCGGAGCAGCGTCAGTCACGATGAGTCGCTGTCGTTGAACGGGCTGGTGGAGGCTGCGACCCCGAGCCCTAGTTCGGGAAGTCTGGAGAACTCGGTGGACGGAAGTGGATCGGACGACGAACCGACGGTGGTTCACGTGGAAGACGAGGCCGGCGGGACGCCTTCTCCGGCCCTCGAATTGACCGAGTCTAGCGACAGTTCGGCGCCTGCTGATACCAAGGAGGATGAGGAGGAGGTTGACGAACCGGAGGTTGTCCCGGGCTTGCCTGACTTCAATGTGGTTCCTCGGATTGTTTATGAGGATCCGACCGGTTCGAAGCGCAGTTAGACATGTGGTCAGCGTGACTGCACAGTGATGACCGTGCAACCACCCGTCTTAAATTTTTACTTCGACACCAACATATGTCTTTACGAAACGATGACACGAGGCCGTGGATCCATTCTGCATCCATTCCGCAAACAAGAATCTCAAGACTACATGTCGACGAGCACAAGACACTCAGATGAGAGATTTACACCGATGTTTTTCTCATTCTCTGCTTTATACACTGCCGTGCATTACAGCATTTACAGCTAATTCCAAGCGCAGATCTGATGCATCGATAGATAGCATGTACTGCAATGGTTATGAGAGCCTAAGGTCTCAGTGGGTAGCCTACTGGGGCAGGAATGATATTCATGATACTGTCTGTATCTAGATATTCTAGAATCATTAATCCAATCACAACTCTTAAGTCAAGTCAAGTTGTATGGTAGTGCTGATGAAATCAGATCTCGATGCTGCCATCTTGCTCGGAAGTCCTAAGCAGAACGACCATGCGCAGTATTGTCATTTTACTCTGCTCCGCCAGTGCGTGAGGAAAGAACCCTACTCAGTGCAGCGAGGGACACTCTCAAGGCAAATATCCACCCTCTGCTCACTCCTTGCTATCACTACTTGAAACATACCTCAAATCTCCAGTACACAACCGGAAGACCTCCTTGGGAAACAAATCACCTCTGCCAGCAGAAAGAGGTTGGTCTGCTCTGAGGATTGAGGATATCTACTTAGGGTTTCTGGGTGGTTATAGACTGTCAATGCAGACGGCAGGGGAGGGTAGGATGGCTGAAGTCTGCCTCGTCTCCCAGTTGGATACAGGTAGACAGTTGTTGGGCATTGGCCTTTGAAGTGGTTTGAAACGTTCATGTCGATATACGTGCGAACGCTTCTGAGCTGTAAGCAAGGCTCTATCCCGACTCTATGCCCGATCACGACCACCACCACCACCACTAAAGATGCGACCGCAACGTGCCCCCAGTCCCCAGCGGCTCCTCAAACCCCAGGAACCCCCTCGCCTTGATCTCGGCCAATTTCGCCCGAAACGGGCCCAGCCCGCCGAAATACAACCGACTGGCCGGCCGTTTCCCCGGGACATTGGCCCCGAACATCCACGAGGGCGCCTGGGCGAAGAGGGTCTTGCGCGCGGTGAGATCGCAATGGTCCGTCCACCACCTCTCGGCCTCATGCGTGGCCTCAATCTCGCACTGTTTCCCGCTCTGCCGGGTGATCTCCTCGGCACGGCGGATCAGATCCCGCAGGAAGTCCACGTTGGTCTCGGTGAGCGGCGGCACGTTCGCGAACGCGGCCATGGGCCCGGAGACGATCAGCAGGTTGGGGAAGCCGGACACGGCGCAGCCGAGATAGCACGCCGACCCGGAGCGCCGCCACCGCTCCTTGAGGTCCTCGGCCGGGTCGCGGCCGCGGATCTCGACGCGCGCGTAGCTGCCGTCCAGGGCGTCGAAGCCCGTCGCGACGACGAGGGTGTCCAGCTCGTAGAGCGTGCCGTCCGCGGTGCGGAGGCCCTTTGCCTCGATTTGTGTAATTGGATGCGCCATCACGTCCACGGCGTGCACGTGGTCGCGGTTGAACGTCTCGTAGTACCCGGCGTCGCTGAGCGGGCGGCGCGCGAAGGGCTCGCGGGGCAGCAGCACCGCGGCCTTGCGCGGGTCGTGCACCGCCGCGCGGATCTTGCGGCGCAGGAACCGACACACCTCCTCGTTGGCGGCCGCGTCGGTGGTCAGGTCGCTGAACCCGCCGAACAGGAGCTGCAGCCCGTTGCCCTCGCGCCACGACGCCTCGAGGATCCGCTCGCGGTCCGCCGGGCTCACGGCCATGAAGCGGCGCGACGACTCCGCGAACCCCATCCCCAGGTGCGAGGCGCGCACCTCGGCCCACAGCGCCGGGTACGCCGCGTTGATGGCCGCGCGCTCCGCCGCGCTCACCGGCCGGTCGTTGGCCGGCACGCTGTACTGCGCCCGCCGGATGAAGACGTGCAGCGAGGCCACCCGGTCCGCGATCGCCGTCACCACTTGCACCCCGGACGAGCCGACCCCGATCACGCCCACGCGCTTCCCCGCCAGCGAGACGGCCGGGTCCCAGGCCGCGGTGTGCACGACCTGGCCCTGGAAGGTTCCCTCCTTCAGCCCGGGGATGTCCGGCAGGACGGGCTCGGTCAGCAGCCCCAGCGCCGTCACGAGATACCGCACCGTGTAGGTGTAGTGCACCTTTCCGTCTTCCTCCTCCTCCTCCTCCCCCCTGTCACCTTGCTTCGTCCCGATGCCTCGACACCTCACCCTCCACCTCTTGGCAGCATCGTCCCACTCCGCCCCCTCCATCGCCGTCTCGAACCGCATGTGCCGCCGCAGATCGTACCGCGCCACCACATGCCGCAGGTACGCCAGCACCTCCGGCTGCGTCGAGTACCGGTTCGGCGCCGGGTAGGCGCGCAGCAGCACCTCGTCGAAGCTGTACCGGTACAGATAGCTCCACGTGTCGCTCAGCGCCCCCGGGTACCGGTTCCAGTACCAGGTGCCGCCGACGTCGCGCGCCTTGTCGATCGCCGCCACGCGCAGCCCGTCTTGGAGGAGCGCGTGCAGGGCGTAGATGCCGGCGAAGCCTGTGCCGACGACGAGGGCGTCGAGGTTGAGGTCGGTGTGTTGGGGTGGGCTGGGGTCTTGGGGCATGGTTGTGGGAGGGTCTTCCAAGTTGTCTGGGTAGGCTTCGCTCTCTCTGGGGGGGGGTTCCAGTTGGCTGGGTATGTACATGCATAGTATGCACCGTATGTGGGCAGGTAAGCTCGGCTGGATGCTTATGCCTTATCTTATATACGGCCACTCTCCCCACCCCTGCCTGCCCTTTCAGTCGTCACATTCGGAGAAAGAAGGACAAGCAAACGCAAACGCAAAAAGCAAATATGAAGCAACGCCTCCCCCTCTTTGCTTATGTGGCGATCTTGAAAGAGCGTTTCAATTCCGACTGGCTACGGGGTTTAAAGGATCCCTGTTCTTCGCTGTCCCGTCACATCAGCTAAAATTGGGAGGGCCAGAAACCCCGCACTGGCTTCAGCTACTCAACTGGAATACTGTACTGGGCATTGTTTCAGTTTCACTGCGAGGTGGTTGGAAAGCAGATCAGGGATCTAAGTTAATTAACTACATCAGCTTACAAATTAACCTTCCACCCTTCTCCGAGGAGAGGAGTGGAAATTCCCGCGGCTGGTGCAGGGTTAAAGTACTGGATCTTTCGGGGCGTGAAGTGATCCCCACCTCTTTGATGAATCCGGTGTGGTGGATGTTTGGTGGTCGAGGTGGTTGTCTGGAACGTAAGTATTTCTGTTTGAGTAGAAGGAACGTGGTATGGTTCAAGATTCCACAAATTGATTTCATGGGGACGAGGGGGATCAAGACTGGTGGCCGGGGACAGAAACAGATCCCTCGCTCTCTCCGGAAATCCATCATGGATACCTTAGGTGGTGATTTATTTCCCCGCACCTGCACACCACACCATGACATCGGCCTATGTACTCCGTACTTCGGTCTTGTTTTGTAATTGGTCCATAGGAATGGAGATTTGGACTTGGGTCTGTGGGAATGTCCAGTCGTATGTACCTTTCACAGACCTCGGCAGATTCGCCCATGCGATCGTTGCGCTAGCATGAACATGGCCGCGAGAAGCGAGTGTCGGTTTAACAGTAGGTAAAAGGTGCAATGGCAAGAGATTGATCTTGAACAGGATCTCCGCCAGCATGTGACTCTAACCCCAAAGATCTACAAATGCATCATGCGTCCGCCTCCATCTCATAGTACGGATCATTCGGGTCGTACGGAAACTTACGCACCACCACATCCCCCTGATACCGCCACAGCTCCTCCCCAATGCCAGTAAGCTGCACCGAACAGACCTCCTCCTCCTGCCCGAACGTCTTCACCTCCGTCGCCGACCCATTCGCATAGTTGACCCGCACCATGTTCACCGTCTGCCGGCTCGGGTCCCCCAGCAGATAATTCAGCGGCGTGAACTGCACGCCCGAGTGCGCCGTCGTGAACACCGTGTTGGGCAGGTCGCCCGTGTGCGGGACGTGGTGCATCCCCAGGTTCAGCCACACGACCAGATCGGTCTGGTTCAGCGACTCGCCGTCGAAGAACTCGGCGAAGTTGACGGGCGGGTCGTGGATGTCCTGGCTGTTGTAGGCGTGCGCGGCGCGCGGCTCGTGGTCGTGCTGCCGCGTGACCTGGATGTCGTACTCGGCCCAGTGCGCGGCGTGCGCCAGGTTGCTGGAGTCCTGGACGGTCAGGTGCGCCGTCCCCGCCGCCGGCAGCACGCGGTAGCCCCGATACTCGCCGTACTGGTTGCGGGCGTCCTGGTTGATCACGTGGATCATCGTCGCCCCGTTGGGCCCCCAGTTGAAGCGGCCTTCGTCTTCGGACGGGAGAATCGACCGCTCCAGGGCCATGGTGTTGCGCGAGCGGCCGGCGGACCAGGGGAAGTTGCGCGTGACCGGGGCGACCGTGGTGAGCTCGATGCTGTTGTTCACGCCCAGGATGTCGAAGTCAGCCTTGAAGTTGAGGACGTGGTCGTGCATGCTGCCGGACAACGCATCGTGGATGCGGTAGCCGAAGTCTTCATTGTGCGCGTAGTAGGCGGCTTGGATGTAGCCGGAGGCGCGCACTTCGACGCCAATCGTGCCATCCATGTGGAAGGTGTAGCTAGAGGTACAGTCAATGAGGGGGGTGGTTCATGCGTGTTGTGGGCTTGACTCACCTGGTCATATAGTCGTAGTTGCCAATCGTGGACACGGATCGGAGGGTGAGGTACACGTTCTTCGTACTGCTCACGTAGTCGGACGTGCTGTGGCGCTGGATGGGGTAGTCTGCATCGTATTCAAACACACAGAGACTGTCAATGTGCGTGTGCGTTGTCTCGGAGACGTAGAAGGAGCTGTTGAGGTAGGTTGCATAGACCGGGCAGTCGTAGCCTTTGACTAGCTCAAAGGCATACGGCCCAAATCCGTAGTATGAGTCCAGATACGCGACGCTGGATTGTATTGGATCGTTGCCAGCATAGTGGGCGAGTGCCTCCTGTAGACCAAACTCGTACAGCACGCGCTGACCCTTGTAGCGGATATCAAAAACGGATACTCCCGTGTCACGCGAGAAGCTGATATAAAACGAGAAGTCCATCCATGTCACGTATTTGCGGTCAAGGTCCACAGAGTACCGTGCTCCTGACGGCGCTACCATGAGAGGAGGTTGCTGCTTGTCTTGTGGAAGTATGGGGCCCCGTTGATCCGTCTGTGCCCATGGTCCTTCGACGTTGGGCTTCAGTTTGACGAATCCAGGTGAGAAAAATGCATTGCGGAATGCCTCGGTCGTTTCGTAGAAGACGTCATTGTAAAGCCAGCCCTCAAGCTTCCACTGAGAAGGATCACGCCCAGTCACGTCGGACTGGAAGAATAGTCCCAGCGGTAGGATGCTGCCGGTGTCGAACTCATCCGTTGGCATGTTCCAGAATGTGTCCCAGCGGATGATCCGGCCGTCATCCTGCCAGAGGGGGTCAATGCCCCATACGTCAAGGGTGTCGTTGTCTAAGCCCAATGCAGTCCCATTGAACAGGTCTAGGGTAATATCTGCAATGGATGCACTAATCTTATACAACCACTCAGAGTAGATGGTGCTATAGTCAGCGTCGAGATTGCGCACACGGCCGTGAGTCTTGCGCGTGTAAGGATACTCTAGTGGCACCCACGTAGGGATGGATTGATTGGTGATGGGTAGAGGCCCGACCAGAAGATCAGCATAATGAGGAGCAGTAGTGGCGCGGTTGTCAAGGACGACATGCGCATAACGGCTGGGTGCTGGGCCATGGTGATCGAGATATCTCAAGACATCCGTCTTGTTAGGCCGCATCAGCTCGACGAGCTCACTGGTCCTGTTAGCAACCGAGCAGTGATCAGAAAGATAGGGCTTGCATTGTGTTATCCCACTCTCCGGCATTCTCCGTGACAGTCAGGTTTAGAGCTGTTTGCTGGAAAAGCCACTTGACCACGGATGCTGTCTCATCGTCCGTCAACCCTTCCCAAACATTATGCCTCGGCGCTTTGATCACAGTTGCGTTCTTGTCGACGCAAGAGGACGAGGACATAGACGAACGGGCTTGCAGGTTACGCGGGGAACTCTTCCTCCCACGACCTTGACGCACCCATGCGGTCTTGGGATCGGGTTTCGGATGAGCTAGAACATCCCCAATCAAGCATGACAGAAGGAGCCATGAGGCAATTGCTGCCACGGAAATCGTCAACCTCATGTTGTCCAACGATGCAGGAATCACTGACAGTTGTGAGACGAGATACAATGCCAGCGTTATGGTTTTATATTTGTCACATTCGCGCTGTTCGGAACTAGCTAGGCTACCATCTCACCAGGAGCAGTATCATCTGAGCTGATATCGGAGAGTACTGTTGGCCATTCTCGTCACTCTCCTATTGTTGGGACCACAAGCCCGTCGGATACATCGCGTCAGCTTGCTGTTGGACTTTCCTGAACCAGAAGGTACAGGCGGTGGTGTAAATGATGCATATGCTATCAGTAGATATAAGGATATAGCTTGAGTCCCGAAGGCCATACATCGAGCCCGTCGTGATATGCCTCAATTTGGTTGGGCTTGACAGAAACTTGGCGCGACCGTGCCCTGTATATGAGGATGGGATCGGAAGGGTTTGCGATTATCTCCAGCGAATCCGAGTCAGTCGTCAAGAATGGGGTTTATCGCGTCCCGCGTTGATAGACCCTGCGGGGTAAGCAGTTTCTGGATGACTTCAAGGAGAGCCAGAGGATACGCAGGTATATGACAGATCCACGCTGCAGAGCAATGGAAGCATTGAGTCTTGGCATCGATGAAGTTTTGGAATTTAATCGTTCAACAGCGTGGGCATTGTTACGAAGTACATGATAGACCTCGTTCAACAACACCTCGAGGCTAGGTGGAATTGCATAGTATGCCAGTTTTCGATACAGACTGTGATCGCTGGACCTTCCGACTAGGCCGTTCATCTCTCTTCTGATGCGATGCAGCTGTGGTATCGTCAAGTTCCTATACTTAGCACCATGCATTAGCACCAAACGAAAATCGACCCAGTACCATCTCGGAATGTATGACAGAATAGTTGCTCACCATGGTAGCAGATCTAAGCGAGGTGACAGGTGTAGCGTCTCTGAATCTGAGTAGCAGGGATGAGGGGTAGTTATCTCCAGCCTATAAGCGACAACCAACTTAGGCAACCCAAGCAATTATCACCAAGGCGGAGAATGAATTGTGAAAGAGAGCTGGACCCAGAATATCGCGCACAGAGTGCGACAGTAAGTCCTCCAGAGGCGTCCCAATGTGTGACGAAGAGAATGTAGTCAAGCTGAAGGTGGTAGGAAAGGAAGTAAGCGAGCAAGCAGGTGAATCTCGGCTATCCCAAACTTTGCACCCTCAGGCAGCCATCCTCATTGTCGGACTAGGGGAAACGTCCAGAACTCTCGTGTAGCGTTGCTGTTAGGCCCACCAGATAATTTCAAGATTGTCTGTGAATAGTTGAAGTTCATCGGCCTGTCCAACAGCAAGAAACCTGTATCGGGCTGAGCCACCTCTGTGCGACCCTGACTTCGACGTTGTTGGCAGATGTATACTGCCTCGGACGTCTGTAAGGCAGGCAATTCTAGCGTCTCACCTCAGACCCCAGTGTTGATCTCATCCTCGCCTATATCGAGATCTCACGCTCGCCGCTTCGTCTCAAAAGCCTTCAACTCCGAAATCGCCCTAACTCCTCGGACCAAAGATCGTGTATCCGGTTCAGAGCTCACCCTCGCGGGGCTGTGGCTATCCTCTTGATGGCCGAATGGAGCATTTAGATAATCGGTTTCCATTATGGGTGCTGTTGGGGTTAATTCGTTGCAAATGGGCAAGGTAGGTACCCTATCCTGAATAGGAGACAGCTGTTAATCATAGCAACGAGAGCTTGGAGAGTCTGGTTCTAGCTTCTTATCCGCATTGATCATGCTAGCCTGGCAGATATGACTTTAACGAGCATTGATGGCCCCGTTGAGGTCAAGTCGACCAGATTGCAGAGTGAGACATAGATCGCTGAGTACCTGCCCAGTGGCCAGCAAATCTCGCAGAATGGGCCAAAGCTAGAGAAGGCAGGCAGCACAAACTCCCGAGTAAAGAGCAGGCCAACATCTAGCTGGGCAAGCCGCTTATCTGCTCTCCCTCTTGATGCTCAAGAATCCTGGCGCGTTCACAAGGTAGTCAAACCACTGCCTACACACACACACAGCCAGTCCAGTCGGAGCAAGAAAATAAACATGATAACCGAGGTGATCTTCACAAGTTCGAAGCCTCTAGGTTCCATCCAGGATATGGACCGATGCTACTTCATACTAGATCCCAACACAGCCATCCCAAACACCCCATGCAAGTGCCAACCCTCCCACCCCTTGACTCGATGCTCTAAACCAAAAGATAATCCCTTTCCCACCCTACCTCCATCTACAGCAAGCCAAGAAGATACCATTCATTCCTCATTCCTGCCTCCGTCTCTCCTACGTCATCTTCACCCTCGCCGGCGCCGAAGAGAAACAAAGGGGTTCAACCCTCCACCACCAAGTACAGAGTATATCCGAGGCCAACCACAGCATAGATCCGAATCCCATCCTCCAACAAATCACTACCGCCCATGCACATCATTCCATCCAAGAAGAAGTAAAAAAGGTTGAACAAGTTGAACCCCTTCGCATCCGAGATGAACCCATCTCCTCAATGCTCCTCGCATCCGAGCGAACCCATTCACGCATCCGAAGGTTGAACCCTTCGGCCGAAGTACCGGCTCGTAGTATATCATACCATAGACGTATAGCACAAGATGGAGGGATGAGGCCGAGGATCATACGGTATTTCTTCTTGGGTTGTTCGGCGCGTTTACCCCAGGTCTCCGAGCTTTTCGATGGATCAGCCATTCAAGGCCATCCAGCCTTGTTCTCCCTTAATTGACCATGATGGCCAGATCAAGGGCTTGATTGGTCTCTTGGATTCTTTATGCGCTAAGTTGTCAGATGGTTTCGTGTTGGGGAATGGTGGATGTCGAAGGTTGCTGTCCTACTGATTATTATTATGGGCATGCATATTTTCCCTCCGTTAGAGGAGATACGATACCCCACCCAACTGGGCATTTCGCTTATACGTACCCTTTGGTTAGTATGAACAACGAACTGCGACTGGGTACTGGGTAGCAACTGCAGCACAAGGAACATACGCATAGATTTATGGGTGAGAAGTGTACCCTCCCTCGAGACGAGAGCACCTCCTCGGCAGTTTCTTTTCCCAGAAAAGTTAAAACAAAAACAAGGTAAATACTCCCGAGCCGGTCCCAAACAACCCGCAACCCGCAACCCGCAACCCGCAAACCACAACCGCAACGGGCGCCGCACCACAACGGCCACTCGTGCGTTAAGACTTAGTACCTTCGACTAAATAATCCTTACCAAGTAGAAACTAGATAAGCTACAGTATCACCCCTTGACTACTAGGTACTCCCCAGGCAGCACCTGCAGCAGCCACGTCAGAGAACATGCCACATTATCCAATCCAGCCTTACCGTCACCTAATGATGAAGGGATCTCAATCCTTGTCTGGGGAGAGATTGGGGAATGGGGAACAATGGCATGATCGTCTTGTCCGTTCGTTCGAACATCCATCATCTACCGAATCACTGGCAGTTCCATGTAATTCGTGCGAAACAGTAAAGGCAGAAACATCCATCCAGTCAATTGATGCAGCTACCTTACCCTACCTACCCTGCAGCAGAGGATACTCGTAAACCTTCATCCGGGATCTGGGAGCCCCTCGCAAGAGGGGAGAGTGTGTCCAAACCCCGAAGTAGAGCATATGACGCGCATGTCGACTTGAACTTTCACTTGCTGAGGATCTGAATCACGATCAACCTCGTACGGTACTCAGTTCTCTCGCAAAGTCACCCAAAAACTCGCGAGCAACTGCACCCTCCACCCCCAAG
>NW_020290805.1:18255-205260 GCF_003184695.1 Aspergillus brunneoviolaceus CBS 621.78
ATCAGGCCAGACAGCCACTGCAGACAGCTTCGGATCCGAGAAAAGCACCCAACGGCCAGAGACAACTTATCTCCGAGTGTTGCACCCCCCCCCCCCCCTCCCCCCCTCTCCTCAACTCTAATAGTGCTGTACTCAGTATAGAGACAATCAGTATAGAGACAAGATACCAAGAAAGAAACTCAACCCCGCGGCGATAACCACCGTACAACATCCGTGCAACAAGAAATGGACTAGTCCGAAGTCTAGGTACGGAGTACCTAGGGTAGAATTGAGGAATGAGGGGATGAGCGTTGGTCGACCGTTGCGACCGTTTTGAACTAGCTAGCTATTCTTCAAGGTTCGGTCGGAGGTAAACTACTTTGAGTTATCGCCGGATGTCTCCGAGGAGGGTGGGGGGGGGGGGGAGCGTGCGGCCGCTTCGGCCGGTAGGAATTGAGTCATCTTCCTTTTTCCCACAAAGTACTCCGTACTGAGTACCAGTATAGATTGGAGCACGTGGAAGACAAGAGGGAATGTCTCCGCAGGTGGAAGTTCAGAAGAATAATCATGGAGACAAAAGGCGAGGGCCATCTCTAGCCCTTTCTCATCGCTTGGTCTGTACACATTCCCTACCACGGACTCCTCCGTACTCATCTTCATCACCACCACCGACCGTCATTGTTGTGAGATGCTGCGTCCAGTCACTAGGTAGGTGCTGTACGAGTAAAATGCCTCAGTCCCCGGCCGGTTGGCCTCTTGCGGACGGTAAACCCGTCGCCGTCGCCGTCGCCGGCACCGCCGTGGCACCGCCCTAACTCCTTGGACTGATCGTCGCAATGATTGTCATAATTATTGGCAGGATATGAATCAAGACAAATTCCCCCTTCGATAAAATGGGATGGGAGGAGAAAAAGGGGGGAGAAGGGCTGCATTCCAGTTCTTCCTGCAGCAGACGGTGATGAGATTCTAAGAACCAATTCGCTCCACCTGGCACCGCAAGCTACATCTCCTTCCAAAGTTTGCAGTCGTTCATTCCTTCTGGTCGGAATCAGACATCGGGCGATGATCTCTGAGTTCGGCCGAAGCGGTTAATACTCGGCCGGTCAGACACTGCCTGCCTAATCCCGGATCCGTACTTGAAACAAAGGGACAGGGGGAAAAGAAAAAGAAAAAGAAAAAGAAAAATTAAGAAAGTGGTAAGGTAGACCGACAAACAACATGGAACACAATGCAAATGTCCAGGAGGCAGACACGAACCGAAGTGGGAGGGGGAGAAAGTGGAAGGAAGGGACCACTAGCCACTGCACACGGACGCCCTCCCGCACGGAAATACTCGTGACTGGGGGCTGGCTATCTTCAAATTACTACAAGTACCCGCCGATGTCCGGCTCGCTCCTCCCTCCTAGTTTCCTCCTCCGCCCCTCTAAGTACTCGCAAGTTGGCGGACCCTCTCCGAGGCAATCGCCCAGGTTCCAGCCAGAATGGAAGACACACATGCCATCCCCACGGCTCATGCTCACCAAGGCTTCGATCCGTGAGACAGCAGGGGCAAGTGACGCGATGGACACATAGCAATCAATCTTGCTTCTGTGACCGATCGATTATGATCAGTATCGGTTGATTCTCAGGCATACCGATCGCTTCCCCACGGCGTGGGAGCGCCCACTTACGGGATTATCCAAACGGGACAGATCAGAATCAATGGATGGCCCCACGACGGGGAGATTTGGCTGCAGGTTACTCGAGACTCTCGTGAAACTCGCGTAGTGGCCCATTTATCTCAAGCGTTCCCCGTACTCATGTTGGGGAAAAGCATTACATCCGAAACCCGGTTGAGAATATTGTCAATATGTCCATCTTGGGGCGGCGCGCTATAGGTCGGAGGAACAGGAACAGGAACAGCCACAGAGGCAAGCCCTGCCGGCGACGGGGAAGCGAAGACTGTGGCCGGAGATAGGTTCGGGGTGGTTGTTGCAGTTTCCGGGACCGATAGCATGTTCTGCTTCTTGCTGTGTGCACGGAATGCGGCACTGACTTCCCGCAGGGCACGGAGCGATGAGGCGAGATGTTTCGCCGAATCAGTACGGTTGTTTCGATCAGCTTCGCCATCGCCATGCACATGGTCGGACAAAACCGCCTCCAGTCTCTGGATAAGATCCCACGTGTGCGGGTGCAATCGCTCATTGTTGTTGGCGACCAAGAGGAAAGCTGACGCGATCGTCCGTTGCAGGCTAATCCATGTGCGGGACGCATGCGCGTTGATCGAATGCAGTTCAATGAATGCCTGGATCGTGTTGCTCAGATTGGTCAAGCAATCTTCCTTGATAATCTCTCGCCGCTGCTCATCCATGTGTGCATCCGGATCCAGTGATACTCTGCACATGAATGATATGAAATACGAGGAATGCAGTCGCAGCTCGGTCCTCTCAATATGCTCCGCCAGCGTGGTACAGCGTTCTTCGAATCGCAGGTGTGGTGCTGCCTCAGCCAGGATCCGTTCAATACGTTGCTTGAACTCCCGGATTTCATGGTACCGGAGGTGGCTATGATGGGTGAACATGAGATTCCGCAACATCTCGAGGATGACGGAGATGACGCGGCACAGCGTCTCGAAGTAACCCCGGTGACCGGGCATGGATTTGGGATCGTACGGAATCTCGGGCTGGCTGATCATGGTGATAGAGGGTCGATCGTACGCCAGGGAAAAATGGCTGTTCTGAAAAGCCATCGCCCACCTATTCTCATGTGTGAGTATTGCTGTCTGTTTCTCGCAAATCGGTAACCACGCCTTACCAGACTCTTCTCCGTGCCGCTTGCACAGCCCGTGAATAACCCGCAGTCTCGACATGCAGACCCAGCACCATACACATGCGCTCGGTCATTCCTACAAATCACAATCAGCTTTCGTCGAACAGTTGACACGGCAGAAACAGCACTCACCAAGCAATGTGTACGAGGCTCCTGCATTCATGTTATAGGAGAGGACGCTCCCAATGACCAGCAAGATTTGGATGATTTCTACGGTCGGCTGAGATACATAATTCAACATGCGCAAGCAATGATAAGCACATGATACTATAGTCGATCAGTCATGTCACAGCAGAGAGGTGGAGGCTGTACGAACCATATACCCACGAGGTCAATTCGCGTTCCTTGCCTGGTAAGTCGGACAATTGACAGCCCGAGGCTAGAACAGCAAAGAGAAGACTCAGGAAGGATACACTCATGCCAAACGGCTTAACAAGACCGTTAGCATCCGGTCGATATACACCACCAACAGCTTGTCGGCCTCGCAACAGGCGCTCCATATTGTCCTCAAGTCTTGCAACATCCGGCAGCACCGGATAAAGCACGGAACCAACGTCTATATAGAATCTCAACATTCTAGGTAGCCGGACCCGTCAGTCATTTCAACCCACAACACGGGTTACAGGAGCCGGGGACTTACTTTCGGCATTGTTCGTCGTCGGGTAGCACGCTACACACGCCGGCGATGTTGAATGTATAAGGGTCGGACGACCAAAGATCTACGAACGGATACGCGGCGGATTCATTCCCCATGGCCAGTTCCGCGAGAAGGTCCTCCTTTGGTAACGCTTGTGCCGTATCCTCCGAGTTCTTCGACTTATCCAAGATGTCGATCAATGCCGATCGTGACCCAATATGGACGGAGCCAGTCTTCATTGTAGTTGAACCAAAAATCCCCTCCGAGGTGGAAGAGACCTCATCCTCCGCTGGGAACACCTCCAATCGGGGTTCGGTGGCTCTTCGCGCCCCATGGGATTGAAACAAGGAGTCCAAACTGCCTAGGATCTCCTCCATGGTCCGCATCTTGGTGTTGATTTCGTCCCATTCCACTTGAGACAAAGTCACGACTTCCGGTAGGCCGTCTTGGGTAGTCGATCCGGTGGAACCCGGGTCGGGGCCGTAGGGAGCATCGCGACCGGACGAGAGTTGGGAGGACGGAGGGAGAAATTGAGGTGTGGTGGTTGTTGAGGCGGTCGCGGGGCCGTATTGGTCGGCGAGGAGCGATCCTCCGGGCCTAGGCGCCGAGGGAGGAGGACGGCCGTAGGAGCAGGTGAAATTGCGCTTGACACAGTTGCTGCATGGCACATTGCGATCACAGCGAACTTTGCTGGCACGACATGGAAGGCAAGTTTTACATTCGCGAGGCCTGCGGCGGATGGGATACGTAGGCATATTGCGGTTAATGGCACGCGTTTGCGCTCTCTCTCACACTCACTCACTCACAGACCCCACTACTCGACAGGGAAACCGAGCAGACGTCAGGATCGGGCGAGTGGATGAGGATGGTCAGGCGAAGAAGGTCTAGTGTGTGAAACTGCGACGGTATACACACTCATCAAGAATAGATATTATGTTACTCGATCGAAGGATAGCGATGCAGGAAAGAAGAGTTGACAGGCCGGAGAGGATGGGAGGTGGGATGGAGGTTTGGATGCTGAGCGAGGGAGAGAGGATCGAAGACGTGCTATTCGCGCGAGGGGAGCTGATAGCGAATGGAATCGAGTTGGGGGGGGGTGGGAGGGCCGAGGTGTCGGGAAGCGAACGCGACAGGTAACGATAGCGTCGAACTGAGCAGGGAAAATTCCGCACGGGGGAGAGGGGGGAGGAGGACGATGAAGGGCCAAGGCACAGCCAGTCAATGGCGTTCAAGCCGGCACAACCAAGGCTGAGGTGACATGTTAGAAGCAGGCGAGGTATCGACCGGTGGGGAGTAAGGGTGAGTGAAAATAAGATAAGTGGTAAGTTAGTGGTGGTGGTGGTGGTGGAGGATAAATGGATAATATTCAGATCGATGCAGGAGCCGATCTTCTTTTTTTGGGGAGGGGGGAGGGAACGGAGAAAAGGGCCCGGGGAAGGAATGATGGAATAGATGAGTGAGTAGTAGCCAGCAAACACGCTGGAGGGGAAATGATGAATTGAATTAATTTCAGCTGGGAATAGATAATAATGGATGGGCTGGATGGATTGGATAAGTTAACAGTAGTGGCTACCTTTTTTTAGTCAGTTTATGTGACTAAATCACTAATACTTAGCTAAGTGGTTCGTGCAAGGGTGTTTTGTTTCCCCCAACTATTGTTCGCTAGTAAATAGGCTTTAGGGGAGGGGATAAGGAAGCGTAGGTAGGTAAGACCGTAAAAGAGATTAGGAAGAGAGACAGGCAGCGTGCTAGAGCAGAGTGACAGAGTGACAGAGTGACAGAAAGCGTGAGACGCGGAATGAACCATAATGGAAGAGAGAGAGAGAGAGAGAGAGTGTGTGTGTGTGTGGCAGTCAACAATGTACGGCGGGAAGGTAATCAAGCTGGAATTCTGCCCGGGTTGGTTGGTCGATTTCGGGTTTAGCGGCGACCCAGCCATTCCCCCACCTCGCCCATCCGAGATGGCGTGGTTTTAGTATCCCAACTAGTGTTGATAGTGTTGATATTCTTCTGCACATTGATCTGGAATGCATACGATATCTCATATCCTCTGTCTTCTACTGTTTCTTCGAGGCTACAGTCTGACTTGAATTCTCTTGTCCTGACATCGGCTTTTTTGTCCAACGAATGAGATTGGATTGAAGCTGTCAGGGAAAGTATTTACTACGTACCTCCAGGCTTAATAGCCACTGCCGGCCACTACCAACCTACATGTGTGGTTGCCTTGCATGATTTCTCCTTCCCCCCCCCCCCCCCCACATCAATATCGCATAAGCATGGACCAGGCGCGGGATCCTATATTCATCTCACTGTTAAGATCGTCCCAACAAAAAAACCAAGCATAAGCGAGTAACTTATTGATTACTTAGTAATTGAACCATAGGTCACTTAAATTAGCTCGTGGCTACAGGTAAGCTCACTTAAGCATAAGGTTGTGTCAGCGGGGTCATGGTCGCTGATCGGATTCGTTCCGACAGCCAGGTTTCGGTTCTCCAGGGGTGAAAGATTATTCGGGATGGTCGAAGGTTGTTCGAGATCAGAAGCTAAGTTGGACAGACACGGTGCTAGCCTGGGGGAGAGAAGAGAGAGTAAGGGCAGATCAGCTGACCCCTGACGTGGTCTGATCCGAGGTACCAAGTGGGTAACAATGTTGGTTGCCTCGCCCATCCGTTGATGCGTACGAGTAGATGGTGGATCACAATAGTGAGTACAAATGCAAAAACAATGTTGATCGTGCTCTGGAGAGAATTCGTGGTATTTCTATTCCAATTTAGTTGGGAGAAAAAAAAAGTTCTATGGTCGTTGCAATCCCACCGGCTCTTGCTCAACACCCCACGCTTGCACATTATGCTTAATTTGACTACTAATTGCATGACTTCATGATGCATCAAAAGCCTCCACATAAAGCTTGTCCGAGACCGTGAAGCGAAGGATAAGCTCGACAACCGTTCGCTCATTGGCGTGCCCGTGGTGTTTGGCCCCGGGTTGAGATTTATAGGTCAGTTTGTAGGGAAGTCGAGACAAAGAAATGGATAGATCGACAGAAAACGCCTGTCCATTCACATCCCTTCGGCCTAAGGAGACGGTCTGAACCCTGCGGAGTGGGGTTCAGATCAAGCAGATCCGGCCTGTCGGGACGCATGGCTGACAAGGACCATCCTGGTAGTAGGTGCGGTTCCGTCATGTCTTGGAAGCCCCCGACGTGGTCGCTGGGGAGACCTGCGGTACAACCCACCAGTCATGCCAGCGGGCTTTGGATCCGACTTCCGGGATTGTGACCCGAAGATTAACCGACTGGGGCGCCTGGGGTTCTTCGCGTTTTCTCGAATCCGCTTGTGCTTTCAAGGCCTTTTTGACGGTTTCGATCGCGATACTGGCACCGATACAGGCCCGCATGGTATCTTTAATGTCTCGCTTCCAGTCTTCCTCGATGGCGAGAGCGGGACTATCCCTCTCATCGGAATCGCGCATGAATGCACCGTTGGCCAGCGTGGCTTCCCAAGCCTTTCGTGCTTCCGAAATGGCTTTAGCGGCACGCTCTAAGACGATATCATCGCTGTCACCTTCTAGTACCGCCTCCCGATGGTACTCGTCGTAAGGAACCAGCTCCGGTAAGGTGATCTGGAGGAAGGGCTTCATGCGGATCTCGTACCTTAACCGGTCGCTGGAGTAGGCCTGGGGTGAAGAAGTGGTTGGCAGGACTCGATGGCGAGCGAGAAGAACGTATAGCGCGTGCAAAGAAATGGCAAATGCATCCACAGCAACAATCTGTGTAGTCATCCTCTCAAGAAGTTGAATAGACCGCTGGAGGATGGTATGGCGCTCGATGGCATCGCGCTGCTTAGCCGCCAGATCCGCCAAATTGCGTTTCGCCGTGGCCACAGTAAAGGTCCTGATTCGATCGATGTGACCGAGGTGGGTAGAGCAAATGTGGGACAGGTACCAATACATGCCAGGTAGTTCTTCAGGCGCGTAAATAGAGAGCTCGAATCCGAGCTGTAAGATCAGACGGAATTGGCTCAATTTATGATGATACGCCCAGCTGCTGAGGGGGTAGGAGTAAGTGGTATCGCCATTGGCTAGCTGCAAAGGGGGCTCATTGCTCAATGTGCGAAGCTGCTCGTCAAGATCTTCGGCCTAGGAACGAGATTAGGCTCCAGCCGCCGCGACAAGGGAAAAGTGGGAACTCACTTCCATTTGCAAATTGTCCCAGTCAACAAGTGTATGACAGACAGTCCGTCGGATACGACAGCGGTTCAAGCAGGCACTCCGGAACGTATCAACAAACGGCTGCACCAGGTTAGCTCAATCACTGGTCATGATAGATGCATTTTGCAGCTTACTTACCTGGGAGAAACGTTTCGTGAAGACATCCATGTGCTGCGCTATCTGGAATCGTGGATCCGAAGGCACTTCGATCTCATCCGCACTGGCTTGCAGAAGTATACTAGACGGAAGAACGATCTGTTCCAGTTCGTCATAGAGGAACTGCTTCACGGGAACCGCTCCAAGTATCGTCCTGTTGCTGACGATAAGGGACTGAACAAGAGATCTTATATAGACGGAAGGCTGAGGCTTTCGCGAAAGCAGAGTCCAGATGACCACCTAAGCAGGTTAGCATCAACTACGATCAGAATGAAACAAATTCTCCGCACCTTCAAATTATACGGCCCTCGGTAGTCAAGAATCTCGAGCAAATCAACAGCATCCTGGCATAATCTTCTCAAATGCGCCAGCGCATCCTCAAAGCTAATCTTGACCATTGGACGAGGAGGAACAGTGCTAGCCAGCTTCCGTTGGATTTTGCAACTGAAGGATTCAGGCACCTCTTTCCCTAGGACAGCTGACTTGCCTAGAAAGTCCAGATGAGATAGACAGCTCAGAAACTGCGCTGTCGATCGTGTCTCTATCACTTCCACATCCTGCTCCAGTCCCCAGAGAAACTCTCGTCGGAAGAGCAAGCGAGCCCGAATGGCTTCCGCCACCTTCTCACCGAGCGTATCCGTGTGTTCGTCAACCCAGCGAATCGCGTGGTCCAAAAGATCATGAAAATGTTTGGAGTCGAATTGTGATAGTAGAGTGCGATTATACAATTGAGTGACGAAGTCCTCCTCCTTGAAGGAAAGCAAACTATGAGTCAGAACCATGTTCAACCAGCAGAGCACGGCAACACCTACCTCAAAATAGTACTCAGTGGTGACTCGCGCATGTACAAAATCGCAACACTTCACAAGCGCGAGGCAGTAAGCACGCAGGACAACATGCACTATATCAGGAACCTTCTTGTTGCTTTGCGACTGTCCCCGGCCAAAATGCGCGTTTTCGAGGGTTTTCGGTACGGGCCATAGCAGCCTATCGAGGTATATAGAAGTGAAAAGGGTCTGGGAAAGGGGGTGACCCATATGCCATGCCATCTGCCATTACGTTGACTCGGTTAGTTCGCGTGCTGCACCTTGAGTAAGACGACCAGGTCAAACCTACCTCGTGACACAACAACTCGTCCATAATCCCCAGAACCTCTTCCGGAGCCAGCTCCCGCATCAAGTCGAAGTCGTCTTCAAGGGCCTGTGCGTGATTCTCTCCGGGGCCCAAGTAGCCACTATCCATCTTCGAGTCCATGATCTGAGGAGCCACAGTATATCAGTCTTGATGTTTGAGGTTCGAGACTATCAGCATGGCTGAGTATCGAGTCGCAACCAACCTCAAGGGCGCCAACGGCCTCGAAGAGCGTAAAGCATTCATCTTTAACCAGCTGACCGGTTCGAAGTTCTATTTTAGAAGGGATAAAGTCGTCAGTACACCACGTATAGGATTTAAAAGCAAGGCCAGCGGGGATGAGATGCTAACTTGAAGCAGCGATTGTGAAGTCATCTGTGATGTCGCGCGGGACAACAGACTCTGGAACGACCCGCATTGTCGGGCCTCTTACTTCGTTATTTGGCAGCATGGAAGTAAGCAATCATCTGCAGCCAGCTGCTAGACTTCCGAAGCCGGTCATGGATAGTTGGTTCAATGATTTCAGTGGAGATCGGAGAGGATGCTGGAGAGCGGGCGAGGGGAGGCGGGGAGTCGGGCGGACAGGGCAAAACTTGCGGGAACGCAAGCCCGCACCGGTTGAGCAGGAAGGAGTTCCGAAGGAGCTCTTAAGACCATGCCACAAAAACGACCCCCGAGCATTACGTTTAGCACAACAGGCAATTTACTTTGATCAACCATGAAAGCAGGAGGGACACAGTCTTTTCTATTTATACCTGGTCAACGGGCCAATATTGCTACAGAGATCCAGTCCATTCCTGCATCAGAGTACCTCCCGAGACCTCATCAACCTCTGCCCAGCGCTCATTCTTTGTATTCAGACAGTTGTTCTTGCGGAGAGATAATTTATTTCGACTCAGCCTGGCCGGCGGTGGCCTGGACCTGAGCAAGGTTCTTGACTTCACCCTGCTTGCCGTTCTGGATTGAAGAGTGTGTTAGTCGGGATGCTTTTGTGCCATTGACCTCCGATAACCACCGGAAGGGTGTCCAGATACGAACCTCCCACTTAGCGAAACGCAGGTCCATCTGACCACGGCGCTCAGCGGCAGCACGAGGACCGTCCTTGAGGGAGCGGCGGACGGCGCGAGCGGCGACGGCCAGGTAGCGGTTGTAGCTGTAAAAGTCGGTCATCGCGTTAGTCAGGGTCTATGGTCGGGAGAGCAAGCGGACGTAGAGTGACTAGAAACGTACGTGAGACCAGCGGACTTCCAGGCGAATGCCATTTTGACGGTAGAAGACGAATGAGGGGATTCGGTTTAAGGAGAGGGTATCGCTTTCTCTGTGATGCTTTGCAGACGGTCGAGTTCGGAGGATCGGGAACTCGGGTCATGTGACTCACGTGACATTTCTCGTCACCTGACCGTATCCCGGATGACGCTGACGGGCGGGTGGACCGGACTGGAGTGAATGTATACTTCCAAATCGGGTAACACTATACACAGTCAGGCTGGGCTAAGAGCAAAGAACATGCAGCCTCGCGGTCTTTCTTGGTATGTAATTTTTGAGCCATCCAACATAATTGAGATGCTTGGAATAAGGTGGAAGCTTGGAAACCTAGCATCTCTCGTGTTGAGGGGCTCCTCGAAACCCGGATGTAATAAGCCTGAGGAGGTTGCACCGGGGTAGAGCCTGTTATCGTAGCTATCCTCTTAAACTGATGTGTTACTAGGGAGCTGCACTGCAGCTCAGTCACCTCATCAGAAACCGTGGACCTGCGTAGATTGGTATCATCCATATTAGCCTTAACACTCCGGTCACTTACATAAAAGAATAACCTTCCATTGGGATCGCCGAGACGAGCTTACAAACGGAATATCACAGATTGTGATTAGATCGTTGTTATCAGATGAGACGCGGGTCTTAGACGCGGGCCCTGAAAATTTGAGCAGTGTGTTCCCCTGGAAACTTTTTGATATTAACCACTGCTCCAATCGTTGTGCGTTTGCTCAACATGTAATCTGTGGTCAGGTCCTGTCTGTTTCATGAGTGAGCTTTCACTCACCTAAGCTCACCTTACTTCTTTATCTTCTTTCATATCACTCTCTTCCTTAATCTCAAATCTGCAGGATCTACATTGGTAAGTGAGTCCTATCGACTACTTCTAATCTGCAAAATACATCTCTCTCTCTCTCTCTCTCTCCAGACGTGTAACCGATAACTTCTTATCCTTTACATGCATCTCATTATATGAGGGCTAACTGACGTGATTCTCACGCAGAAATCAATCGGCGAGAAAAGCCCAGGCAGGTTCTGATTGGATCTAGACAACGGTATTGGTTCTCTCGTTGGCTTTCAAGTGCTATCTGTGACCTTGAATGAGGCGTATATTGAGAGCTCGCACAGGGTACAATGAGCTCCTCTCGCAAGTCGTCGAACAGGCCAAAAAAACGCGTTCTGGTACGATGGGATGGTATATATACCTTTTTCTCTCTGCCTTCGACACTCATTTTCTTGTCAACCCATAAGCTAACAAATGAAGAAAACCTGAACGAGCTTCTTCTCCTGACTGTACAATCTGTTTGTAACATCCAGTCCGTGAAGATTCCATGGACCGAGGTTGCCAGCACCATGGGACACAATGTCACCGAGGGAGCTATCATCCAGCACTTGGCAAAGCTTCGCAGCCGTAGGGTTGCTGCTGGCAAACCTGTGCCTCCGCCCCTGCGACGTGGCGGCCTTGGTGCCCCGAGCAAACCAACTGAAGCGACATCAGGCAAGAATACGCCAGACAGCAAGCCTCAGCGAGTCACCACAGGAGCGAAGGACAATGGTGAGACGGGAGCAAGTGATCTCGCGGACGTAGACTCATCTTCGGATGAAGACTATGTGGAGGGAAGAGCATCCAAGTCACGCAAGAAAAAAACCAACACGGCCGGCTCACGGGCCCGACGTAAGCGCAAGCCCATTGTCAAATCAGAACGCGATACTGGTGGGTATGACTCGGATGAAGAAGATGAAGACGACAGTCTCTTGGTCCCTGGCGCGGAGTTTCTTGATTGCCCGAATAGCATGAGCTCACCCCCCGAGCGTCAGGTGGGGGGCCCGAAAGATAACCAACCCAGGAAGATAATCGTACTCAAGTATGCAAAACATACCAATCAAGCTTCTACTGGTGACACCTCGGAGCCTGTCTTGGGTTCGACGTCTAATGATGCTTTCATTGCATCGGGCTATACATTGCAACAGCAACCTGCAGGGGCTAGTCAGTTCCCAATTCAGAGCCAAGCCCCCTCAGCCAACCTATCTGAAACTTTCTATCAGAACGCTGTGTCCTCGGCGGACAGCTATATGCACTTACAACCTGGTGATTCTGGACACCATCCCTCAACCCTCTGGTTCAACGACGCTACTCTTGGATATCCCAATGCTGTTTACCACGGGCTTTCCAATCCTGATCTGGATATCGATTTCTCTGGAAACCATATGAGTAACACAAACCAGCAATTCGATCATTTGCTTGGCTTTGACGATGATTTGGTAGGCTAGTTGTTGTCACTCCGGATGACGCTCTTGACATACCAGCACTTCAATGTCTCCTTTTGTAGCGAGACTTCAATGACTTGGTGTCTTTCTTATCGTACAACCAGGCACAGCTCAACATTTTTTCATGCTCGTCTCTGGCAATGATCCTCGTTTTTTCTTATTCTCTACTAGTCATCTTTCACTGATTGCTGGGCATTCTTTTTTTTTCTTTCTTTTTTCCGAGCTTTAGTCCCAGGCGACGATTCTGACGTTGACAATGGTTCTGTTTTAATAATGCTACCAAAAACATCACTGGCTATTGATGAATAAAAGACAGCATGTTCAATACGATAGTTCTTTTGTAGATCGAGTCCACAGTGACTAGTTAACTTAACTTACAGTACGTTTGTAAGCAAGAGCCGATCATCGGGCAAGTGTTCTGCCAGTGACATCCGACGAGCCGGGCGATTTCCCTCGGATACCCGGTGGCCACGTGATCTTCTAGGAGCTTCTGCCAGCCAAGACAATCCGGGGATCGAGAACCGCCTGGAAAATTTTCGAGACTTTGGCTTCATCTCCATCTTCTTTCATCTCTCCCCATCCTCCTCTTTTCTTCTCTACCTCTTCTCCCTCATTACCCGTCCTTGCTCTGAGAGTTCCGACTGGGCTGACTCTGTTTGATTGACCTCATTATCTTATTCTGTCTGTTTTCTGTCTATTAATTCACCCCCTTCCTCAAGATGCAGAGAGCTCTCGGTTCCAGGACTTCTGTCCTTTCCGCTGCTTCTAAGCGCGCTCCCCTCTACAGATCCTCCGGTGTTAACCTGCAACAGCAGCGTTTCGCCCACAAGGTATGCTCCTCTCGCCTCAGCAAGATGCCGATCCGTGTATGCCGATGAGTCAATCCGCAGCCTTGCTAACTTCGTGTAGGAGCTCAAGTTCGGCGTTGAGGCTCGTGCCCAGCTCCTCAAGGGTGTCGACACTCTTGCCAAGGCTGTCACCTCCACTCTTGGTCCTAAGGGTCGCAATGTCCTGATTGAGTCTCCCTACGGCTCTCCCAAGATCACCAAGGGTAAGCCATCGCCCTACATTCTCACTTTCGATCAAAGGAGACCATCCCCGTACTAACGTGTGTAGACGGTGTGAGTGTCGCCAAGGCCATCACCCTTCAGGACAAGTTCGAGAACCTCGGTGCCCGCCTCCTTCAGGATGTTGCCTCCAAGACCAACGAGCTTGCTGGTGACGGTACCACCACCGCCACCGTTCTCGCCCGTGCTATCTTCTCCGAGACCGTCAAGAACGTTGCCGCTGGCTGCAACCCCATGGATCTCCGCCGCGGTATCCAGGCTGCCGTCGAGGCCGTCGTCGACTACCTCCAGCAGAACAAGCGTGACATCACCACTGGTGAGGAGATCGCCCAGGTCGCTACCATCTCCGCCAACGGTGACACCCACGTCGGTAAGCTCATCTCCACCGCTATGGAGCGTGTTGGCAAGGAGGGTGTCATCACCGTCAAGGAGGGCAAGACTCTTGAGGACGAGCTTGAGATCACCGAGGGTATGCGCTTCGACCGCGGTTTCACCTCCCCCTACTTCATCACCGACACCAAGGCCCAGAAGGTCGAGTTCGAGAAGCCCTTGATCCTGCTCTCCGAGAAGAAGATCTCCGCTGTCCAGGACATCATCCCTGCCCTTGAGGCCTCCACCACCCTCCGCCGTCCCCTCGTCATCATCGCTGAGGACATTGAGGGCGAGGCTCTTGCCGTCTGCATTCTGAACAAGCTCCGTGGTCAGCTCCAGGTTGCTGCCGTCAAGGCTCCCGGCTTCGGTGACAACCGCAAGAGCATCCTCGGTGACTTGGCCGTCCTCACCAACGGTACCGTCTTCACTGACGAGCTCGACATCAAGCTTGAGAAGCTCACCCCTGACATGCTCGGATCCACTGGCTCCATCACCATCACTAAGGAGGACACCATCATCCTCAACGGTGAGGGTAGCAAGGACAGCATCGCTCAGCGCTGCGAGCAGATCCGTGGCGTCATGGCCGACCCAGGTACCTCTGAGTACGAGAAGGAGAAGCTTCAGGAGCGTCTTGCCAAGCTCTCCGGTGGTGTTGCCGTCATCAAGGTCGGTGGTGCCTCCGAGGTTGAGGTTGGTGAGAAGAAGGACCGTGTCGTCGATGCCCTGAACGCCACCCGCGCCGCCGTTGAGCAGGGTATCCTCCCCGGCGGTGGTACCGCTCTCCTCAAGGCCTCCGCCAACGGCCTTGGCAACGTCAAGACCGCCAACTTCGACCAGCAGCTCGGTGTCAGCATCATCAAGAACGCCATCACCCGCCCTGCTCGCACCATTGTCGAGAACGCCGGTCTCGAGGGCAGCGTCATCGTTGGCAAGCTCACCGATGAGTTCGCCGGTGACTTCAACCGCGGTTTCGACAGCTCCAAGGGCGAGTACGTCGACATGATCGCCACCGGTATCGTCGACCCCCTCAAGGTTGTCCGCACCTCCCTGGTTGACGCCAGCGGTGTCGCCTCCCTCCTCGGTACCACCGAGGTCGCCATTGTTGAGGCCCCTGAGGAGAAGGGCCCTGCTGCCCCTGGTGGTGGCATGGGTGGCATGGGCGGCATGGGCGGTATGGGCGGTGGCATGTTCTAAGCTGCTTCTGCCGCTTCTGCTACCCCATCCTCGTCTCCTATCTACCCTTAAACCTTACGTCCTTGTTTCTGAAAGGTTTCTCCTTCAAGCGTGTTGTTGCATAGTCCGGGTTATATCCTGATATATGGTTTCTGTTTCTTTTCTTTTTCTTAATGTGTCGCATGTCTTGTCTAAATCCTCCTTCCTATCTTACATCCGATCCTATCCTCCTTTTCCTCCTTTTCTTCTCCACTGGGATCGGATGCCATACTCATACCATCTCCACTCCGCTATCTTGGACACAAAAGTTCTCACGGAGTCCTGTGTACCATACCATGTATTTTATGTGTAACACCACGGCCGTTAGCTCTGTCGTGGTGACTGCGTCAATTATACTTTAATCGTTCAAAATCCTTGTGTCCGATCAATCACTGTAGAACCTCGTTAGAACGATTCAGTTGTGGACTCGTATATGTTTCTATTATTCTCAAATATTGCTTTGTAGGTATAGTGTAATTCCGCAGACACGTTGTTGGAGATTTCGGGAATTTACTAGAGATAAACTTCGTGAATCAGTCTGCGCCGATGATTCTCTGTATTATTGTCGATATTCGTCTCGGAGTTCGTTGGGTTCCGGATTTGGTCATAAGGCTGAGGGGCACGACAAGGCTGATAGAATAGTTCACTTAGTGAGTTCTTGGACTCAGCCGGGCCAAGTCACCTGCCCCGGAGGAGTCAACATTGTGTCAGATGATGGTGATTGTCGCTCCGTCTGCTTTTAAGACCTCATTCCCCCTCTGGTCGGCAGGCATCCTTCCTTCGCGCTTCACAATGTCTCCACCCTTCAGTGTTTCCAGAAGGGAAGTGCATCATGGCAGTTCCCAACGATGAGCGGCGTTCACAAGTCGAGACAACAGTCGAGTAAGCAAGCATCGATCTTCCCTGTTTCCACATTACGCGAGGAGGTCATTCTCACACATCAATACGAAATTAGTATTGTCGCCGTTCCAGCAATTGGCGCAGATCCAGAAAAGGCATGGAGCGATGAGGGGGCGGCCACGCCTTGGCTTCACTCCGAACTGACGAAACACATTCAAAATGCCCGTGTGATACTAATTGATCATGGGAGATTGGGGCCGCAGGATGACTTGGAATCCCTGGCGGACAAGTTGCTAAATCAAGTACTTCAGAAACGCCAGGCGACTGTATGAATTCTGTATCTCTTTCTTCGATGGCTACATTGAAGCTGATCTGATTATCTATGCCCAGAGCCCACGGCGGCCTATCTTTTTCATCTGCCATAGCACTGGTGGCCTGGTTGCTAAATCAGCGCTTGTCGCGGCGAGTCAGAAAGCATCCAATATTGAATCAATATGGTCAAGTTGTTATGGGATTGCCTTTTTGGCCAGTCCACATTTCGGCTCGAGCTACCTCTCAGCACCCGAATTCACCAACAGCGTTCACCACCTGATGCGACTGAAGCACCATATTCCGCCCGGAATGCAAGAGATCTTCAGGCCAAGACATCCCCATTTGATACGCCTTTGGAGTCAATTCAAGTCTATCTCAGCAGACATGAAGCTGTGGTCTTTTCTGGAGACGCTTGACTCCGAAATCAGCATCGTTGACCACGAAACAGGGACTGCTGTCGAAATGCACGTTCCCATTACCTCGATTCGGTCAGGAATATTGGACTTTGAGCACGAGAAGGTCATTCCTTTGACGGCCGATCATATTGGAACCGCTTGTTTCAGGGGTCAAGAGCTAACGACAAGGTTGAACTTCATCAATGAGCTCCAGTCAGCTATTTCTATGGCTGTGATGCTGTCTAAGATGAACGATGCCCCCATGGATGTGGACCAGGAAGTCATGATTCAGGTCAGTGGATTCTTTGAAGACACGGCTCGAGGCGTCAGCGACGAAACACCGCTCAAGCTTTGGTCCACAAAAGCACCACTGAAGGACTATCTCGCATCTGGACCATCGACGTGCCTCAAGGATCGACTTCAAAAAACAAGTGGTATTCCTGCTGGCCTTCTCGATGATTCTTCAATTAGCAGCTTCGATAGTAGGCCCACGTCTGCGCACGTCCGATCGTCAATTGATGGCACTGTGAATCCCACTGCAGCACGGATGACTGAAAGGACTAGATCTGAGCCTATTATGTCAAGGCCACCGCTGAGAGAAAGTCGGAGCTTTATGGCATCCTTTTCTCCTCGAATACATGTCACCGAGCCATTCGGCGAGGGTTACTTTGGTGCGCGGCAAGAGCCGGTCTCAGATTCGCAAAGCCCTATAGAACAGACTCAACATGAAGCTGAGACAGACAATGCCAACGATGATGACATATCTGCTTTCAAGCATCTATCGTGAGTTTCCCCCTTGCTTTTTTGCCGTGCTTACCGCTAAAACTGCTTATACGCAATTTCAGAGCAGGCTCGTCAAACAAATTTAGAACCTTCCTTCCAGTGCCAAAGCTATCAAGAGACAAACAAGACGAAGAACGAGCTGAAAAGCCGCGGAGAATACCTCGATTTGATCGACCAGAACCAGGTAGTGAGAAACTTCTCTGGATCCATGTGCCCTATACGCACACCGGATGGGTCCCTCCAATTCTAGCCCGGGCCTGTCGCGAGCAAGATAAGAAGACCTTGTAAGTTCTTGAATTGTATACTTAAACATCTTATTCTCCCTGCTAAAGCATGACTTGCCCGGCACCAGCTTCGAGAAGCTCATGGACGAAGAGCATTGGTACTCGAACCTCATCAGAGCCCGTCATTTAGAGCCACATGCACGTTACGTGCGGCCGGCCTGCATCCATTTCAAGCAAGAACCGCATACAACTTTGGGTGCTCAAGAGGAAGAACATGACCCTAGACTAGCACTATATGTAAGTCAAAACACCTGCATGATTTCTGGCCCTCACTGATGGATTTTCCGCCCAGGTTCCTTACGTATGTACATCATGGCACCGAGCCCTGTTGTTGCATTCTAATCATTGCTTAGCTTCACTGGGACACTTACTCGAATCTGGTCCATCGACGCAAAATGGTTGAAGAACGGCTCAAGCAGGGCAGGTTTAGGCCTGTGCCTCACAGTATTTCGACGGCGAGTCTAGAATCGAAGCTGATCTGGAAACTCTTGGGCAATGAGCCTCCGATTCATATACGCAGGACTTTAGACCAATTTGGGTATCCCAACCTTAGATCAACAGTAGCGCGAGACGACGATCAAATGCTGTGGAAACGTACGAAGAAAAAGGTCAACTTGAGCGAGTTCAACAGCGCCTTACACGTCGAGGACGACTCGGACAAACACGGCCCGTTCATGGATGGAAAAGTGCTCATGGTCGATCAGCTTTGGCTTTGGATTGTCGACGAGAAGACTGTGGTAACATTCTTCCCTCATCAAGAAGCCACTACAGCCGAAGGAAAGCTCTATGAGCAATCGAACCTTTACAATAGCATCTACAATGAGTTGAATGGCGATTTGGCCAGACGCTTCGAGACAGCGGGTGATCTTGCTGCCTTGATTGTGTTACATGCAGCTACTGTTCTGCTTGATCGAACGTTGCATCGCGATCTGCAAATTCTCCGCATTTTCGAAGAGTCCATCAGCATCCTGGTAAGCTTTGGGCCGTTCGCTTCTTGGGACACGTACACAACTCACACGCTTCAGACCGAATCCATGACGAAATCGTTCAAACGCTTTCGCAACAGAGGTTTCATCACGCGCCCTGCAGATTTCAACAAGAACGCCGATGGAAAGCCCATGTCGGCCGCAGAGCGAGAGGAACGAGACCATGAACTAGCCAGTCGCAACCGCGAAGACCTCTCCACGTTACTGGAACTACGAGACATCATCGACGAGCTAGGAACCATCCTCAAGCTTCTGGACGTGCAAGCCACAACCATCAAAACAATGTCCGGCTACTTCGAGCACAAAGGTTACGGGAAGGTATTCATGGAAGCTTCGTTATCCAGACTCGAAGACTACCGCAACCAAGTCCTAGAGATGAGGGAGAACGCTTCTCTCGCTCAGAAAGCGGTACGCTTGTGTGGTTTCGCCTTAAAAATGAAGCAAGACATCACTAACCACCCCCCAATCCTCAGGTCGAGAACCTCCTCGACCTCAAACAGAAGCAAGCCAATGTAGATGAATCTCGTCTCGCTCGATGGGAAGCAGAGGTTACACAAGATCAGTCCCGATCCGTGATGGTATTCACCATCTTCACCATCATGTCAGTCACTTGCATCAGATTCCAGCCAAAAATATAACCATAGCACCTTTTACTAATGAAAGAGAACATAACCACAGATTCCTCCCCCTCTCCTTTTTCACCTCCCTCTTCGGCATCAACGCCCGCGAGTGGAGCGGGGAATCCACAAACCTCACCCTGGGCCAAATGCTCTACATCTCAGGTAACATCCCCCTTCCAAAACTACCTCTTTCCATCTGCCTATAGTTCCTCGGCACACCTACCCAAGCACCCAGCTCGCTTGCTTGGAGGATTCCCATAGTCACCTCATCCACTGACACGACCAAAAAGGCCCAACCTCCTTCGCGATAATCCTGATCGCCCTCCTCGTCGCCTTCAACGAGCGCCTCCGCGAAACCCTCTGGCGTGCCCAGAAACTCGTTCTCAACCTCCTGGCCGACTCCCTCTTCGCCCCCGTCACCCTCGCCCAGCTGCAGTGGCGCAGGGTCACGCAGCCAACGAACCTGTCGGCCTCCCTGTCCACGCTGGGCAGCAACGGCAGCAACAGCAACAGCAACAGCGCCGCCGAAGAGAGCTCGTCGCTCGGCGGCGCCGGCGGCCGGTTGCAGCGGTATCGGCGGAATCATAATTGGCAGAAGCGGCGGTATACGGGGGAGGATGACTTCTGGCTGCGCCATGAGGATAAGATGATAACGGCGCTGTCGGTGGCGGTTCCGGGCAATGGCAATGGAATGGTGGGGGATTGAGTTGCTAGATGAGATCTTCGATGAGGAGGAGGATGTTTTGGGTTGGGTTGGGTTGGACTGGATTGGGCTGGGTCGGTGATAGGTGGTGCTGAGGTTAAGTTGCATAGCGTGTATGCTCCCTTCTGTATTATGAGACATTGTTCACCCATATCATACTACTAGAGATGTATAGATAGAGCACTACTTGTCGTTACGCCACGCCACGCCACGCCACCACCTGCAGTGATGGGGCGGCTGCACCCAAAGATCTTCGCCTCATTCAGTCAATTTGACATTATACAATTCTGAATATATACTCGGCTCCATAGCCATCGCACAAGGATTCGTATAGACATATAGAGGGGGGGAGTTTTCTGGGTCGCTCTATCGGATATATGATGTTGTACATGAAATCAGAAAACCGTGTTGTACCCAACACAAAATCACTGGCCCACCCTTTTTCAGCGCCATGCAGAAATGGAAGACAAAGAAGAATGAAACCAGATGTAGCAACACTTGGAACAATAAATTAAAGAGGACGAGAAATGTGTCTATGGTTCAGGCTCAATGCAAGAATCACCGAAAGACAGAATGACCAAAAAGGTGGACGGATTGGAAGTGGAGAGAGCAGAGATGGTATCTGTGAAATGTTTACCGAGTTCATCAGACAAGGGTATGTTGCACCCAGGTTGGCTGGCCATTGACAAGCACTTTGGGTATTGTATTCAGTGGGGATTTTTACTTTGTCGTTGCGTTGCGCAGGATGAGGATCTTCGGTGTTGCTATTCTGAAGAGGCGACTTCATCTGCAGACCGAGTCCGAGACTCGTTGACGTTTCGTGCCATCTTCTTTCCGAGCTCGTAGGATGAGATCATGATCGCGCAGGCGGGGGCAACTTTGAGGCAGCGTGCAACCCCGCCACGGAAGAGTCCCGCCATGCCTTCTTCACGGAAAATGTGCATAAGGAATTTGGGCAGGGGTAGTTGTTCAGGGTGGGGTGTCCCCTTCGCACTGTCTCCGAGGGCGCTCGACGCTTCGTCGCCCATGTGTCGGAATACTTGTTGGCGTGTCTTGCCCACGTCAAACGGGGTGGTCACGAAAGCTGCAAGAGAGCCAGAGGACGCTCCTGCAATGAAGCTATCGAGAAATGTTGGAGTGTCGAGGTCGTGTGGTGTTTGGTGGGTGGAGAATGAGATATCGTGTGGAAGGCGATTCATGTAAGCCTTCTTGCGCGCCTCGATGAAGTAGCTCTTGACCTCTTCATAACCCCACCAATATAGGCCGGAGAAAGGTACATCTCGCCACATGGTAAGAGTCAACCCTCTCCAGAGCGAGCTGTAGCCGTTCGCTTGGACCATCTGGTGTAACCCCTCAAGGGTCGCCTTGAAATGCCCTGCCCCTGTACCTGGAGTAGCTTGCAATCGCGTCCGAAACATCTCGATAGGACTAATCGCAGATGCAGCGGCCGTCCTTGCGACCGAACCTGCGACCAGTGGAGCGTATGCGACGGGGACAAGAGCTTTGATAGGGCTTCTGTCATCGGCTCGCAGCCAGTCGTAGCCAGCAAAGTAGATAATATTGGCCGGGATCCCCATCATCAGTGTGGGACTGAGTCCACGCCAGAGCGTCAAGACTCCTTCGTTTCGAGCGATCTTTCGTAGTCCATCCAAGGTCGAGGTAAATGTTCTGCGCTGGGTCTCTTCCACTGCGCACTCCGTCATGGATGCAGCGCCTATGTTACCGGCACCAGGCCCGGCGACACACATCTGTGCATTTTGACCAATCCAAAAGACTTCCCGGCAGCAAGCAGTAACCCCGAGATCTGAAGGGACATTCTTCAGCGAGTGTGTAGTGTGGGAGGCGAATGGGGACGTGTTCTTGACTGAGGATTGGGCTTGCAAGCGAACTCGGACGACATCAAGAGGAGTGGCTACATGAAAGAATTAGCATTCATCTCAGGATCTGACAGAATGATGATGGGCACGAGGTGGCGTACCTAGCAGAGCTGTGAGAACGCTGCCGGTTGTGGCTGAAATCATCTTTTGAGTGATTGAGACATCATCGTGGATAGGTTTGGCGTCCAGAGCCGGGGCAGCCCCTGTTCCAGAAGTAGTCGCCATTGTTGAGGTTTCAAATGATTGCCATGACTCTGTCGAGCCCCCTTGTAAGTTAATCAAGTCGTTCGAGCGATATCGGTCTCCCGGCGCAAGCTCAGTTCGAACAGCGGACATTCATTCAACGCGCTGGAGATTGGGAGAATACGAGGGATGCTCTTGGCTGGTAATGATTCAGTCGGTCTGCACTTCGAATTTGCGATGCCGACTGAAATCTCTGAGATGGCGCGGGTGTGCAAGCAGCAAGGTAGGTAGGTAGGTATGAGTCGAGGATCTGCAATAGATGTAAGAGGGGAGAAACAAATGCGTCAGAGAAAAAGAACGCTCGGGTCGTCGGCGGTCGGCGGTGGCGGCTGGGCCAGACACTAACAGGTTAAGGCCCGGAGATAATATTGATAAGCATTTCCTCCGTCCCTCCCCCTACCCTTCTACTCATACCTACCTACCTACCTACCTACCTACCTACCTTTTCGACCTCACATTTGATCATCAGTCGATCGCTGCAACTAATACAATGGATGTCTGAAAGTTCCCACTCTGTGAAGTCATTAAATTCGGTGTCCTTCTCCGGTCCCTCTAAATTCCAGCCCATTGTTTCTCTAGCCGGATCCGCAAGTCCCGCGCTCAGCCGCTTATCGGTCTGGGGATCTGTCTGCCGAACTTGTCACAACTGTGAGAATGGAGGACAACGCCGAACTCGAGTCTTTTCGACGCCAGTGGCGCGAGGAAGTTGCACAAAAGACGAAACATACAAGGCCCACTCCTGCACAGCCAAGATCGTCCAAGCCTTCAACAGCGCCGCCGAGTCAATTTCCACCTACCCGCCATGAGGCATCACAGCATGAGGAGGAGCACGAAGGGGCTGCCTCGATTGATCACAGTGAAATTGTTCACGGAATGGGTCAACTGAGTGTGCATCCCTCAGACGAAGATGCTTTTCATCATCCAACTTCTCGACATGAACCCAGGTCGGCTCTAGAGCATTTTGAGCGAGCGGTTGAGAAGGAGGCAGAAGGGAAATTAGGAGACAGTGTACAGCACTACCGCAAAGCATACAGAGTAGGTGCCACCCCAAGTGCTCAAAAATCTGTCATGATCGCTGACTTTGGGCTCCCTCCATAGTTGGACTCCGCGGTCGACAAGACATACCGTAACAAGTATTTCGCCACGGCGTGGAAGAAACCTACACAGGCTCCTACAACGGGCGCTACGGCTGGCAAGTCAACCGATCAACAGACCCAAGAGGAAATGCCCGTCTTACCGACACCTGAGCTCATCTCATCTTTCGCTCATCTCCCGATCCCTCAAGCGGAACCGCTGATCGAGAACACTCCACCTCCACCATGTCCTATTTCTCACGTTCCATCGGAGGTTCTAGTCGAGATACTCAGGCATGTGGCACTGATGGATCCGGCGGCTCTCTGCCGAATGGCACTGGTTTGCAAGCGCTTTGCTTACCACTTTGCGCATGAGCAGCATATTTGGAGGCGACTCTGTCAGGGCTCGGAGTTCGGTTTCAAATCTATGCACTATTCATTTGCTTGCGACATTCACGGTAACCCGGAGCATACGCTAGGAACACGCTACACGCCTTTCCCTCGGTCGATGCCTGTTCAGATTCCCGAACCTTTGTCTTCATGGAGTGAGGTCTTCCAAGTGTTTCCCCGGATCCGGTACACGGGTATCTACATTAGCACGGTAAACTACACCCGGCCAGGTGCTGCTGCTGCGTACCAGAATGTCTCATGGAATAGTCCCATCCATATTGTCACGTACTACCGATACCTTCGTTTCTATCCGGACGGCTCCGCAGTCTATCTACTTACTACAGTGGAACCCCGCGAGGTGGTCCCTCACATTAGCAAAGAGAACGTCAAGGTCGCCCGAGCGACGACACAGAAACAACATCCTCGTCACACCTCAGATGCCACTGTAAGCGTCGAATCCACGGATGCCATTCCTCATGTCGCGCTGGAAGCTTTGAGACACGCCTACCGGGGTCGGTGGCGCTTGGCCAAGCCTGCTGCCGACTCTGACTCATCGTCGGAAGACGCGCAGAATGAGTTGCCTACTGCATATGAGTCACTGCCTGACAAGGCTGCCGCATCCCCGTCAGATCCGCGGGACCTTATCATTGAAACCGAAGGCGTAGGTCCGAAGTACATGTATCTCTTGCAACTATCGCTCCGGTCAACCCCGGCAGCCAAATCGAAGCAGCCCAACGTCTCGCCGCCGAATCCATCGAAGAACACGAAGTTGGCTTGGAAGGGATATTGGAGCTACAACAAACTCACCGACGACTGGGCTGAGTTCGGTCTCAAGAATGATCGCTCATTTGTCTTCCGGCGCGTTCGTGGATGGGGCTTAGATTGAACAGAGAAACGATTGAGTGGGTTTTGATTGACGATGTTATTCGCCAAGATATATGTTGGCCACCTAGATTCTTACTAGATATATAAACGTCACAAATTCACGGAACAGCATATCGTATTTCCCCTAGGTAAGGATGAGCGTAAAGACCAAAACGGCACAAAACGGCACAAAGACACCCTCAGAGCACATAAAACTCAGTCAAAACCATCACATATTGGATTAAGTTCTCTCTATACACACCAGTAAAACCCCCTACCCCGACCAGAGAACCGCATTTTTGCTTTTGCTTATCGGCCCAAGTCCAGCCATCCTCACCGCCAAGGGAGCTTATCGATAAGGGGCCGACCGCCGCGGTCCCCCAGCAAAAAATTTCGGGGAAAGTTTTGGGAGGAACGCTTCTCTCCTCCGCTCGGAAGTCTGCAAGAACAACAAAGCCGTCGCAATTCACGCGGCATGGGGATTTGATTTGCGATTAGAATATAACTGCCATCTATCGATCTTCTACTATTTCCAGACGCTCTCTCTATACATTCATTTGCGACATCTTTTTGGGGGGAACGAAACGCAAAATGCCCGAACGGGTCCGCACCGTCTTCGACGACGAGGACAGCGCCATCCCCGTCAGCAAAGCCTCTTCTTCCAACACGAAGCCCGAGGGCAAGGACACGCAAGCGCCTCCGGAACCTGGTCGCACGAAACGGAAGGAATCTGGGGTCGACACGGAGGAGGATGGATCGAAGAAGCAGAAGAAGAAGCAGAAGAACAAGAAGCGGAAGGTCGATGGCGGGGGTACGGGGGTGAAGGAGGAGCCGAACGGCGTGGTGATGAACGCAGATGCAGATGCAGAGAAAGCAGCGCTACGGACGAAGAAGGCCAAGAAGAAGCACGCCGGAGAGGAGGAAGCGAAGCCCGGGGACAGTGGAAAGCCACGACTCCACCACCGCAATCACAACAACACGACAAAACCGAAACACGGATCGGCCAAGAACCACACGTTCGGTCCGCTGCGCGAGAAGGCGCAGGCGCTCTACCAGCTGCGCAAGAACCTGCCGATCTTCCCCCACGCGGACGAGATCCGCGGCCACCTGCGCCGGAACGATGTGATGCTGTTGATCGGAGAGACCGGTAGCGGAAAGAGTACGCAGATCCCGCAGTTTCTGGTCACGGAGCAGTGGTGTCGGCCGGTGAAGGCGATGGTTGCGGAGACGGCGGAGGGCGGGGCGGTGGAGAAGGTGAAGGAGGTGCAGGTGGGCGGATGCATCGCCATCACCCAGCCGAGAAGGGTCGCTGCGATCTCGTTGGCGCGACGTGTCGCGGATGAGATGGGCACGCCGTTGGGGAACTCCTCCCCGGCGAGTCGGGTCGGGTACTCCGTGCGGTTTGACACGTCGACGTCGCCGAGTACGCAGGTCAAGTTCCTGACGGAGGGGATGCTGCTCCAGGAGATGCTGCATGACCCCTGGTTGACCAAGTATAGTGCCATTGTGGTGGATGAGGTGCACGAGCGCGGTATCAATGTGGATCAGGTGCTGGGGTTCTTGAGGAATATGGTATCGGGCAAGCTGGAGGGCCGCGGAGGAGTGCCCTTGAAGGTCGTGGTTATGAGTGCTACGGTTGATATGGAGACCCTCACGGGCTTTTTCCAGGAAGGGTTGCAGGCCCGACGTGCTATTGAAGGGGCTACGGAGGAGAGCAAGGTGGCAGATAGCCCATCCGAAGACAAGAAAGAGGACCAAGGCATCGCCGCGTGCCATATCAAGGGTCGTCAATTTCCAGTGAAGGTCATCTACTCGCCAGAGCCTGTCCATGATTTTATCGACGCAGCGCTCAAGGTGATCTTCAACATTCATTACAAAGAGCCTCTGCCGGGTGACATCCTGGTTTTCTTGACAGGACAGGAGACGGTGGAAGCCCTTGAGAATCTCGTGAATGAGTATGCAGTCGGGATGGACCCCGCCCTTCCTAAAATCCAGGTCCTGCCACTCTTCGCAGCCCTGCCCCAAGCGGCCCAGCAACGAGTCTTCCTTCCGGCGCCGCCTCGAACCCGCAAGATCATTTTGGCCACAAACATTGCCGAAACCTCCGTCACGGTGTCTGGCGTGCGGCATGTGGTTGATTGTGGCAAGGCGAAGGTCAAGCAATTCCGCTCGCGTCTTGGGTTGGATTCCCTGTTAGTTAAGCCGATTTCCAAGTCGGCAGCGATTCAGCGAAAGGGCCGTGCCGGTCGTGAAGCGCCCGGCTCGTGCTACCGACTCTACACAGAGAAGGACTACCTGGACTTGGATGAAACCAACACTCCGGAGATCCTCCGTTGTGATTTGAGTCAAGCGTTGCTCAACATGAAGGCTCGCGGCGTCGACGACATTATGGGATTCCCATTCCTGACGCGACCGCCACGAGAGGCATTGGAGAAGGCGTTGTTGCAGCTGCTGAGCATTGATGCCTTGGAAGAGACCGGCAAGATTAGCCCGATCGGGAAGCACATTGCCAAGCTCCCTCTCACGCCCACACTGGGTCGAGTGCTGCTGGCCGCTTCTGAGTTTGGGACGGATTGTCTGCTAGATGTCATCGATATTATATCATGTCTCAGTGTTGAGAATATCTTTCTGAATACGACCTCGGAGGAAAAGAAAGAGGAGGCGGAGGTTGCGCGACGCGATCTGTATCGGAGAGAAGGCGATCATCTCACCATGATGGCTACAGTGCAAGCTTACGCGGCCGAGAATACGGATCGGAAAGCGTGGGCTGAGAGACATCTCGTCTCCCACCGGGCCATGCAGTCTGTTATGGTATGTCTCCTCTCGTGTGATTAGTGATGCGTCCCGGGTATAGAACTTCCACTAACCATCACGCCTGCAACAGGATGTTCGCAAACAACTTACCGCGCAGTGCCGACAAGCCAAGCTTCTCCCCAACGACACGCGGGGCTCTTCTACCATCAATGACTCCTCCCCGATGTTCATTCTGAAGAGTTTCCTTCGAGGATTCGCTACGAACACGGCGCGCCTCGTACCGGATGGCAGCTATCGTACGGTGGTGGGGAACCAGACAGTGGCGATCCACCCGTCGAGTGTGTTGTTTGGCAAGAAGGTGGAGGCGATCCTGTACAACGAGTTTGTTTTTACGAACCGTAGTTACGCGCGTGGGGTGAGCGCCGTGCAGATGGATTGGGTCGGAGAAGCGTTGTCTGGGTAGGATTTCTTGGTGCTCAGTAGACTATAGGCATCTGCTTGCTTTTCCTGGTCTGCAGCCCCCTAGCCCCTGTAAATAGATAGATGGGTTGCAGCTTTCGATAGACCGACCTATTATACCCACCTTTCCAGACTACTGAAGTCGAATTTGCGTAGAAAGTGGGGTGGGACTTGGCTGCCCCCTGACAGTCAGTCAGCTTCCGCCTTGAACCATGCAGGGAAGATCAAGGATGACATGTCATTGAGATCAGAGGGCAGAGACAGCGGGTGTGGGATGATCAGCACTGGGCTGATCCTTGGTCGAGAAGGAGGGGGAGGGTGACAGGCGAATCTGAAGCGAACGCAGAGAAACATGATTGCCTGAGAGTAATTTTGGAGTACATTGGCGACGAGTTGAGGACAGATAGCGAGGGAGATGGAGATGGAGATGGAAATGGAGATGCGATGGCGGACGTCCGTCGATCATCCGATTCAGCCAAAATGAGGCCAATAGTCAAGAGTAGGGTGGATGCATAGGCCGCATTCGATCACAATAGGATTAACACTATTTTGGATTGAGGAACTCTTTTCATGTTTTCATGTATGTACTCCGTACTCCGTACAGTCCTCCGTACCATAGGTGTGGATGCGATAAGGAAGTTAATGATTGTCTCTTTGTTTGATTGATTAACAGTTGACAGACAGCTGAGCTTGGAGAACAAGTCGTGCCTTCTCTATTGGGTCTGGTGACATGCACTCATCATCCGTTTCTTCTTCGTCTTCGTCTTCTTCCTTCTGCTACTTCGTCTTCCCTGTTCACTTCCCTGCTTTCTTTCTTTCTTTCTTTCATCCTTCCTTCCCTTTTTTTTTCTTCCATCTATTGTTCATTGTCGGATTATGCCACCAAATTTCGTGGCGGGGACGAGAAAGAGATCTGTTTCGGGTGGATGTCGGAGGAATACTCCACGCCATAATCTTCATTCTTATCTCATACACTCATACACATTCACCTAACCTAACCTAACCTAACCTAATCCCACGTCATCCGTAATTCATCATCAGCCCCAACCCCAACAATACACCGCTATCGGACTGATCATCTCTCATCTCCTGTTTCTTTTGCTGCCCTCCCCGTCTAGAAACCTTCTACCCCGTTTCAGATTCCACTTTTGCGACCGGCTTTTATTTTTCCATATTCTTATATACCTGGCAACCTCAGTTTTGTGGCGTCCTCCTCATCTACTCATACTTCCTAAGAATTCTCCTTCGAGCCCCCTCCGTTTGTTCGTCACGCGGGGAAGATCTGCCGCGATCGATAAAGTACCATCTTATCTCTCCTTCCCCCACGTACTCCGTATTGTACGGAGTATCCGCCTCCCCCTTCGACTCAACTACACTGCACTGCCAACTCATGGCTTTTCGTTTACCTCCTCAAGTTCCCCGCCGTCGTCCCTCATATTCGCATTCCCTACCATCTCCAGCCCTTGATATCCCTTCGCCTCTTTCGCAGCTACCGGAGCACGAATCGACAGAATGGGTGCTCTTCTCTCCAACTCAACAACCCTCCACTATCGCCCGCACCCATACTACGTCCACTGATCGCACGCCACGAACATATGCCCGCTTGAGTGATTTCGGCTCTTTTGGCACGGCAACGCGATCGGCCGTGGGTCCGGAAAGTGAGGAGGAAGAAGACGCCCTCGATGAGCCCCTGGACGATGACGGCACCGAGCTAGATAGTCTAGATGATGGGCTCCATGCCTTTCGGGCGCCATCATTAGTACACGACGACCCCGGGGCACCTGTCACACTGCCCGCTCATGACGGACTAGGTAGCTTCCAAGCCTCCAGCGAGACAGTACAACATCAACTGTGGCAACACGAGCAATTTAACCCTCATCGAAGACCCGACTTGCAGCCACGGCGGCGTTCAAGCGTACAACGTCAGCTAGATTCGATCACACGCGACGAAGAAGCAGATGTGGAGCGGGAGCGGTGGCAACGTATTGAGAAATGGCGGATGGAACAAAGTCAGGCACTTTTGAACGAGATCGAGAAGGCCACTCGAAGACGCCGTGATAGCCGTGCTAGTCGGTCCAGTGAACAAGTTGAACAACCGATTCCGCCTGCCGAGTCTTTCGAGCTGTCTCAGACTCCTGCATCTTCTTCGACAGCAGAACAGGAAACTGACAACGATGAATCTCTATGGAAACGCATCACCCGCAAGGTAATTCAAGATCTGATCGGGATCGATGATTCCTTGCTTTCTGTCCTTTTCGGGGAGTCGTTGCCATGTACCGAAGACGGAGAGATGCACACATCAGCGCGGTCGAATAGTGATTTTGACTTCAATGAGGCGATAAACCAGGAGCTGGATTCCGCGTCGGACCAAAGCCCGCCATGGAAGAACAAGCTCCTGCAGCGCATTGCGCGCGAGTTAGGTATACTTGTCCACCAGCTCTGTGAGCATCCCGGTGCATTCACAACCTATCTCAACCTATCCCATGATATCCCCAATCAATATGCTGGCATTCCCCTTGAACGCCTCCCCGAAGAAGACAATCGGTTATCTGCCTTAGCTGAGCCTGCGACTATGATTGAGTCAACAAACAATGCGGAATCAACCTTGTCGCCTCAGTTCACCCCCACTTTGCAGGTTCCTGATAGCCGAGAGCACGCGGCTCTATGGGGTATTGAAGACGATGACGATTTGGTCCGTGGTAGCAGCGGCTCGGCAGGCGATCCATTGTCTGAATCGGCACGTATTCAACAGGAAAGGGAATATTGGGAGCGGGAGTTAGACGTGTCGGTGGTCTTCCGCTACCTACGTAATCGCTTCAGCCAGAGACCTAATGCTACCGACTCGTTCCATAACACGTCGCACCGTCCTACGCAGGATGCCTCTCGCCGCGCCGCAATTATCCGTCAACATCATCCTCTTGTTGCGCGCGCACACGCTCGCTCCCAAGCACAGATCCGACGCCAGTCCCAATACTCTTCCCATCATTCAGGACCGACCGGGGTCTCGTCACCCGTCCTCCGCCAACGATTCCGTCGACCTAGCTCCAGCTGTGCAAGTCAAAGCGCAAAGATGTCTGCTATCTCCAGCCGTCGGACAATGACGGGCTCCAGTCGAAACTACTGGGATATTGGAGGGAGCATTGACAGCGGAAGTGCGGTTGCACCCGTTGCCGCTGGGGTTGGAGCTTGGGGAGACGTGTGATCGGGTCCCTGAGTGTGTAGTTTCTGAGTTGCACATCACATACTGCATGCTGGCCATCGAACATATTTATTATTGTCTCAGACCGGGAGTCTTGGCTACTATTCTTGGGTTTTCACATACCAGCACAACTTTCTGGACTATTGTCGTCTCAGTCACGAGTACATATCTAGCTATTTTTCTTGTTGGGATCATCTCATCTATTCTTCCTATTTTTCCAATTTTATCATTATCATCACCATCAGCGATTTCCTAGAGAGGGGATAGAGGCAACTCATTAAGTCATCAACGGCGAGGTCGGCAGGTGCATACTACCTAGGCGTGTGATATGGTTCGTCAGTGGTCGCAACAAGGGCACAATTCAGCGGGCGTCTGGGTTCAGCGGGGATAGAAACCATTCATATGGGTCAATAGTACGAAGACAGAGATCATTCCAACGAGGCTCATTGTCTCACTATCTGATTTCTGACAGAATGCATCCATCTTTCGGAGTCTCCGAAATGTTGCCAATAATTGACCTGACAATGTGGCTCGCAGATGTATATCGCTTGTGTATCGTTACGGGAACCGCTGCTATCTCTCTGAGAATGAGTGTGTAGATGTCGACTAAGAACAGTGATCATCTCACATGTAATACTTCCGCATTGAATACTACTATGTCGCCTGTCAACGATTCGAAGATTGGGACGTTCTGGATCTACAAAAGTTGGATCAATATGTCCGTCCCCGCTTCGAACCATGATTTTACATATATGGGATCCGAGATCCTCTTAATCATGGTCGAAAACTAGAACTATGATTAGAAATGCCAGACAAGACCACCAACTTCATACCCAGTGGCTATGCGAAGAGGATATTAATCAAGTACATAAATCGCAGCGCATATGAACAAAGTCCCAGTTGCGTGCGTGTTGGGTCTGGACCATACGGGTTGGAGTACTTGTACAGATTCATGGATTGGTTTGATCGATCTGCTTGATCCATCGGGTATTGTACATATAGAGTGGCAGATGACGCAGGATCCGTCTATTGAGTACTAAGCTGGATTGCAAGTCAACCTTGCGGATCACGGTTCGGACTGTAACGAGGGCTGCCTCGTAAGTGTAAGACGGGGATGGAAAGCTGACATGACGTGAGGATCCGCAGGGTGTTATCGGGGTCTACAGAGCGGAGGTATTGTCTACGTCGTGAACCACAGGTTCCGGTTCAACTCCGAGAGCGTACAGATCCAGACACCAAGCAGCTTAGGGGAAAACGGATTCTCTTTCTTTTCTTTCATGTGCCAGAAGAAGGTGGGGGGGGGGGAATCATAATGGTCTCAAAAGGGTAGTTTCCGATCACATTATAAGAAAAAAAAAAGAAAGAACACGATGTAAAATGCTAATCAACATTCTTTTTCCCCAGCATCAACACTCGAACCGGCGACCAGACATCTAAGCCTGGGAGAGGTTCTCGTAGGCGTCGGGGAAACGCTTCATGTTCTCCTCGATGAGACCGTGGCCACGGAGGAACTGGACGTAGGCGCCGTCCTGCTTGAGCTTGCCCTCCTGGCGGAGCTGGACGTAGTCCTCGCGGCGGACGGGGGTGAAGCCCCAGTTCTTGGAGACGATGATCTTCTGGCGACCGGGGAACTTGTACATGGAGCGGCGGAGGGCCTCGATGGCGGTGGCGCGGTTGGAGTCGCGGGTGCGGACGGACAGGATGATCTGGCCGATGTTGACACGGGCGACGGTACCCTGGGGCTTACCGAAGGCACCACGCATACCGGTCTGGAGACGATCGGCTCCGGCGCAGGACAACATCTTGTTGATACGGATGACGTGGAAGGGGTGGACGCGGACGCGGAGGTGGAAACCTTCCTTACCGGCGATCTTCACGAGGTACCTATTTTCGTTGTGCGTTAGCCTGGGGCTCGGTGGACGATAGTGTTCAAGTTCGCGACGACATACTTGTTGGCGCAAATACGGGCGGCTTCGAGGGCCTCGGAGGACAGCTGCTCGTACTCGTTGGAGACGAGGTGAACGCAGAGGGGGAAGTCATCGACGTTGGCCTTCTTACGTCCCAGATCGAAGATACGGATCTTGGGGTCGGGAACACCACGGTTGAACCGGGACTTAGGGTAGGGCTGTATGAGAAGTCGCGATGTTAGTTCTTGTTGTTATACCCTTTTCCTCCCTTGTTTGGATTGATATGCGAATCCATCGCGATATCCTCCTTCTGCCTCGACACGGTTGTCTTGTCCATCCATCCTTCCTCGTTCTCCACCCCACACAACTGAGGCATCCGTCCTCACGCACAAACTCACACACACACACACACACACACACACACAAAACCAATATCCCGGACGCAATCTCAACGCACCTTGTTCTTGCAGTAGCGGTAACATCTCGCGGGACGGCGGGCCATTTTGACGGTTGGGAAGTTGGCTTCCTTGGGGGTGGGTTGTCGAGAAAGGTGGTGTCGGGAGGTCCAAAGGGAGAAAAGGAAAAAGGTCTTCTCGCGGGCGGGCAGGAGAACTTTCGACGTTGATTTCCAAGCAATCCGTCCGCCCGCTACCGAGTGGCGCAGCCCTAAACCCTAGCATCTCCGCCAATCACCGCCCGCGCTGGCCCATGACGGCATTTGTCAGAGTCGGAGACATTCTGACCAGTTGTCGCCTGCATGGAATACAGGATCAAGGAGATCTTTTGATTTCTAATGAAGGAGGCGTTGAAAATGATGGTGTCATTTTGAGTCAGAACGAGGAGTTTTTGGTGTTTTGTAAATGTTGAGTCACAAGCCTTGTTTCTTGGCATTTGGCTGGTGACTGCATGCAGAGGATGGACGGAGTCCGTGCCGCTTGATACGCCTACGCTCTTACAAACTGGTAGTAAGATTCTGGTCCATTCTTGGCCTTTTCCTACGCGGCATGCTATTGCCTGTGCACATCAAGTTCGGTGGAAAGGATTTTCTTTTCTTGTCATTATCTAAAGCATGTCATAACGAGTGTCGCATCTTCACGACATTCAACACATTCAGACATAACATGAAAGTCATTGGCATGATCCTTGCTGCACCTACTGGCTGGAGAGGATGTCGGAGTCACCAGCGTCGAGAATGGTCATGGTGCTGGTGCGGAAGAGCTTACCGCAAGCAGTACCAAGCTCGATCTATAAGCGAAAAGTCAGTCCACCTGCTTCGAACGGTGACAGTGTCGTCTTGTCATATTGCGACCACTGCACGACGACAATTGTATCGACAAATGCTACTCACGTTGTTACCAGAGAAGTGGTGAACGGGGGTCTTGGCAAGCATGGCGTAGTACTCGAGCTCACTCTTGCGGAGGGGGGGAGTGTTGGCAGCGATGATGACCAGCTTGGCCTTGCCGGAGCGGAGGGTCTTGATGGTGGACTTGTAGCCGAGGGTGACTTTTGAGGTGACAACAGTTAGCAATTGTCATGGATATCAATATCTCAAAAAATTCGAGTTCTTGCAACATACCCTTTCCGGACTTCATAACAAGCGCAAGGCGCGAGTTGATGGTGTCACCGGTCTTCTTGCTCTTGGGGGCCATCGTTACGCTGTCGAAGACTAAACTTCTGCGTGATCAAATTTGAATCAGCAAAGGTTCGCTCGGGATATTTTTTTTTCAAGCCAAGCGCTAGAATGAACAACCGCAATCGACCAAAAGCCAGATAAAACTGGCAATGGTCAAGAGCGAGGAGTCACTCAGCCATGGCTTTTGGTGAGAAACCACATACCTAAAGGTTGAATGTGGTTTTGTTGTAAAGAGAGTGCGCTCCGGCCTTGTCTTGGGATGGGGATAGAATCGAAAAAGCCTGTTACCGCTCTTTTTTTGTGGGTTCGACAAATCGCGGATCCCACTTCTTCCGTTCCGGCACCAATGACTAAAGGCACGTGACCATCTGGCACCGTCGGTATCGTGTCGGGCCAACGGCACGTGATCCCTTCCCCCAAAGTTGGGCCTGGCCGTGGAGTAGCCGACGGAACGTCCAACTAAGCCTGGTGTTATCTCCCAGCTGCCTTCTTTGGTGCCCGGTTCCAGCAATCGTTTAGGCATGGATTTTGCCCTGCTACCAAACTTCCTTCAAGATCCGTAACCGAAGTAGTTCCGACATGGTTGATGTCGATATGTGTTCGGCTTGTGTGTCTTTTCAGTAACCCGGGGCCTGTGTGAATCTGCCCGCTTGTACGGAGTATATGCACTCCGCGCGTGAGCCATAGCCATGTTGCATATGCCATGAGAGATTGGGACGGGTTCAACTTCTACTTATGCAACACAAGACAAACTAGAACAATACGAGATATATGACAGTTGAAGTAAATGTAAGGTGAAAGCATGCCTCAAGTATTCATTGCATAAAAATATTGGCTAGGACGTAGTGAGCTTGAAGTTTGCTTGTCGAGCTGAGTACTGGCTCCGAGCATACCTTCCCGTGGTATCGTCGACTCAGCCGCCAAGGTACAAGATCGTACTCGTAAGCGCTCCTTGACCCAGGAGGCAGTGGTTATTTATACTGTGGCTGATGTCATTAACCGAACTATTGACGCCGTTGGCGCTATTTGTGAACCGCGGTATCCTGCAGCAAGCAAATTTGGGTTCCAGATCGATGTTGAATCTAAAGAAGTTAGTGCAGAAATGTAAGAACACATGCAGTGCTGCTTGAACAATCGGAGCATACAAGGCAGGGTTCTGTCCTCTCAATCAAGCAGCCACTGCGAAACGGGTTGGAAGTTTTCTTGAAACCGCAACTGGTCATGGTCCAATTGAAGCCTTTTGGGCTGTAACATAGATAATTGGAGGACGCTCATTTCTCCTTAGCGGGAAGTAGGTGGTCATGCCATCACAGAGGGCTGGCAGGCGTCAAAACTCAGGGTTGAGTTGATCGCACTTGGAAGCAGTTCCGGTCATGGGAGATTGAATATGCGAAATTAGATAGCGGAGAGTAGGTTCCCTGGTGCTAACAGTGCTCATTCATGGATGGACCCTCGGATTGTGCGAGGGTGCGGATAGTATACAATGGGTTGCCTAGGCAGTCAGTTGACGGGATATACTACGGAATAGCACCAGGTCCTTTCTTCACGCGCAAGATGGCTTGTTTCTGCCGCCTTGCTGGCTGACATCGCATCATATATCGTATCGTGGGATAGCCTTCCAGCAATGCACAGCCGGAAGTGTAACGCAGACGTGGCGCAGTTGTCGGCATTTTTGGATTTCCTCCGCCCCCTGACAAGCGGGGATTCATGATTGGGTGGCAGTCGTGAGACGGCCAGACCCTGGCCGCAGCAAGGAAATCGAGGGGAGGATGAAGGGAGAGAGGGGTGAATCGAGAGTGGCTGCTATCTTTGTCGTTGCCATGTGTCGATTGGGTTCGTGTTGTTGTCGTCCAGGTGAGAAAAGTTGGTTGGTTAGTTGGTTGGTTGGGGAATCCGTGTTGTTAAGGTTGCTGCTATCGTTGATCCGCATTCGGGCACTATGTCCATTAGGAGCGGACATTCTCTCCACCTTATTGTAGCCCAGCGGAGACGGATGAGGTGAAAAGAAATGAGAGTTTGATTAAGTTATGTCATGGCAGATTCTCCAGGCTTAACAAAGACTTCTTTGCGTGGGAGGATGAGCACTGGAAGAACAGTGACTGACTTCATAATGGGATTATTGTGCTCATGGGGGAAGAATCCCCAGGCCAACATAACCCGAACTTACCATAATTACCGGCCAAACATGGGCAGACAGTGGTCATATACGGTAATAATCGAACAATCGTGCCCATCACCCACCCAGAAAGATAGACCAAGACGGACGGACAGAGACGGCCAGACAGCCGTAGACAGACAGATTGATTGATTGATTGTATTGCATGCAATTCTCAATTCTCAGATTGATTATTAGTTACTTCCTCTCCCCTCCTCCCAGATCATTTTATTTCCCTCAAACACTCTCTCCATGCTGATCGCTCCTAATCCCTAACTTTCTTCTCCCCCTATATCCACCCGGCTTACATCCGCGCAACGGTTTCCTCTTTCTCTATCCTTGCGTGGTTTGTTCTTGTACTTGAACGCACCGCACCGTCTTTCTTTCTCCCTCGACGGTGGCTACTTACTTTACTTACTTAGTTTAGTTCCCCCCCCCCTTCTCCGTTGCCCGCCCGCCATTCGAACCCGACCCTTTCCCCCACCGAGATAGTTACCTAGTGCGCCCACTGTTTTGACCGCTACTACAACTGTGACTCGGCCTTTCCATTCCTTAAATTAATTTCCCGGCTGTTTCACAGCACTACTCTTTTCCCTCCAAAATCTCCAGAGGCACTTTTTTCCTCCTACCTTCCCCCTTATCTGAATTGCCTCGCATTTTTGGCCTCCCAACCCGTCGCTTTCGGTCAATTTGTCATTGTCCGATTGAATAGGTCAACATGTCCGCGACGCCTCGCAAGCCCAGTATTCCGGGCAGTGCCAGTGCCACCAAATCTTCGACCACTGAAAACCAGGCAGTCAATGGAACACCTTCTAGAACCCATTCTCGCTCTCCTAGCACTACAACAAATGGCGTCACTCGTTCTCCTTCCCTGCGCTCGTCTACGCCCGTCTCTGCGCGCGCTGCAGCCCGGAAGCCAGGCCGCTCCAACCTCAGCACGTCAAGTGCCCCAAAGATCTCACCAAGTCCCTCCGACGAGGAGGCACGAGCTCAGAATGCGGCACTTATTGACGACCTGAAGGAACAGTTGCAGAAGGCCGAAACGGCCTCGGAACAATATCAGAAGCAATTAGGTGTCCTCCAAATGCGACTCGACGAGGCAATTAGCGAGCAAGGCAAATTAGAAGACCAGGCGCACGAGAAGGACAGCAAGCTCGATGCGCTCAACGGCGAAATCCGGGACCATGTGCGCCAAATTCGCGATATGGAGCAGGCCCATGAACAAGAGCGGAATGCCATGCTGCAGGAGAAGGAGCAACAAGCAAGCCGGGAAGAGGAGATGCAGGCGACTATTCAGCGCCTGAAGGAGTCGTTAGCTCAGAAAGAGCGGATCAACTCCGATGCAGACAAGAACATGTCTCGCTCATGTAAGAGATATTCCTGACTCTTTCTCGCCCCATTTGACATTTCCTGACATTTTCATAGCGAGTTTCCGTAATCGGTCGTCTCCCGATCTCGACGGACAGTTTGCGCCCTCTTCTCAGATCGAGCGGAGCCCCTCGCGAAACAACTCGAACTTGCTGCTGCAGAAGGATAAGCTGATCGAATCCCTTAGACTCGAATTGGCCGAGTCTCAGATTAAGCTTGTGGAGATGGAGAACCAAGGCGGCGGCCGACAGCGGGAACTCGAGAAGGAGCTTCTGGAAGCTCGCATGGCCAACGCTCGCTTGATGGAGGACAATGAGAGTTACCAGTTGCTTCTGAGTGAGCGAACCTTGAATGGCGATTTTACAAAGGGTGATTTCATGCGTGAAGTCCATCCTGATACTGCAGACGAGACCAAGGACGCGGGCAGCGGTTTGGGTTCGCTGGCTGATGAGCTTGAGTCTGTAGATGCAAGAGCTGAAACGGACAACACGCGCAAGCTCGAGGCCGAAGTCAAGGCGCTCAAGGACCAGAACAAGGCCTTGACTCTGTACATCGAGCGGATCATCAGCCGCCTCCTGCAGCATGACGGGTTCGAGACTATACTCGACAAGAATGAGAACGATCCGCCCGCCAAGCGACTTCCTGTTGGGCACAACAAGGATCTGCCTCCCACTCCTATGGAGAAAGAGGATCCTTCCTCGCAGACCTTCCTCCAGCGGGCTAAATCGGTTGTCGCGGGCGGACCGAATTCCAACATTCCTCGTCCTCAGACCCAGCCCCGGTCACGCCCCACCAGCTATATGCCACCTCCGACCAGTGTGCCCACCGCCCACGAAAACCCGGAGACGGCCCCTAGCATCCCTCTGCGTGCCCAGTCAATTCGGGGTCACCGCCGGACTAGATCCGAGCAAACTGATGTCAATGTTGCAGCAGTCGTTGGACAGATGTATCGGGGCCGGAACTCGGGTGGCCCTATCAGCCCTACCTTGATGGGTCCTGGGTCACGCCAGAGCGCTTTCTCTAACGCAAGCTACATGTCCAGCATGAGTGCTAGCCGTGCGCCTTCGCTTTCAAGCCAGCCGGAGCATAGTCGCTTGAGCAGCTCAGATAGTATCACTAGCGACCATGCCGCGGAGACCGCTTCCACGGGCGCTACCTCCAGCTCCCCGCGCTCCAGCAACGGCATGACTAACTACACGGGCGCCGTGATGACGCAGAACAAGTTGCGTCCGTTGCGTCTCGTCAGCGAAACCACGAGACTGGCAGAGGAGGAGGAGGCTGCTCGGAAGAAGGCCAACCGCGGAAGCTGGATTCCTTGGTTCAACCGCCCGCCTACCAGCGGCGAAAGCCAATCTCCTATCTGATTGAACTGATGCCCTGGCAATCTCAGGCCCGAGTACCTACCTCATGATCAAGTCGAAAGACCCGATTGCATGAGGAAACATCAGTATCTCTTCATTAATACTTCTGACCTGCTCGCTTGCCTTATTTTCCAGTTTTTCTACCTGCCTGACCTTTCTGGGATACTTCTCCGGCAGTCACCATCTTACTGTCTCCCGCCCTTACCTCATTTCTTTTGGTGTTGATCATCATCATGGTGTTCGAGTTGGTTATGGGCCCAGCTTGCTCTCAGTTCATGCTGGCAAGTCTGGCGCTTTTCGCAACCCAACCCCGCTTTCTGAAAGAGAAGATGCTTTGTTTTACTTTTCTCTGCTATTGGTTATGTGATAGACGACCCACACACCCTTTTGAACCGGAATGATGTGATGAATGCCCTGGCTATATGGGAAATTGTCTTTAAGGTCACTCGCTTCTTCAACACTATTGTATACTGGGATGGCCAACGAAATTCACCCTACCATTATTGAATCATGCCCCTCATTGTTTTGACGAACATACTTACATACAATTGCGCTTATATACATTCCCTATCGCGAGTGGAATGGACGTGCTTTACGAGGCCCCGCTTGTTCTCCCTTTTCTGATGTGCTTGGCACTTGGCGCTTCAATTCTTGTACTATAGAGTAGATAGGAACTCAGTTTTATGACATTCTGTCTTCAGCTATAGCCCATGTGTGTCCACTTTGCGTTCCCTTGCCAACACGATAGACTTATACCTGCGACAGAACACACGTTCATACTCGAAGCTTTCGAGGTAGGTTAGGTCACTCTAACATACCCCGATGTCGGATCGTTGCATTCGAGGCGATATTATGGGCAATCTGAGGCTTCGCATTCTGACGGTTGCCTGCAGTCCATGTCAGGACAAACGCCTTAGTGGTAGCTTACGGTGGGCTGCGGAAACACGTGCACAAAGCCGGGGTAACGCATAAAAAAGATGCTCCAATAACTGCCAACTTGCCTCTGCCACTTACTTTCCAACCAACTACAGCCCGTGGACCTCTGCAGCTCTGACAGTAGATTATCGGTTGACTGAGAATCTGATTCTATGTCATAGGTATCTATCCCGTTGGCAAGATCATAACGGACTTTGCCAGCACGGATCTATTCCCGTTTCCAGACCAAAGTTATCGACTGGAAACTAACACAGAACCTTGATTTTGAGATCAAAGTGATCTTCGATGCTCAGGAAGGCGTACTCAAGTTCGAAAGCACCAGCCAGGGCCAGACGATCGGTGAAATAAGTGTTCGATCCCAGACTGTGAAATCCTACTGAGTTCCAAGTGGATTCCTTTCTTCCTAGATAATGTGGGCCTTCCCTCGCTAGCTGTCCGGTAAGCCTCTTCAGCTCTAAGATGGTGCCTCTTGGAGGACGGCGAAGACATAAATTGAGGTGAAAGGTACCGAGCTGCTCATCATCAGAAGTGACTTAGCCTCCTAACTATATTCCATAGAGCTTGTTAAATCTTCAACCATGATGACAAAAAGCCCTCAGAGAGCTATTGGTATATGTTGGTGAATGAAGATGAAATCGAGATCCTGCTTGAGCCGAAGTGACTGTTGGTACAGGTCGCCGTTGCTTCATTGTATAGTGTAGGCCGGAGAAACATTGACGCGGCGGCCGGATTGCGGCCAGCTTGTAAATAGTAGTACGGAGGTGTAAGTCCTATCGGAGCAGTCACCACTCACCCCAATCCTCGAAACCAGTCGTTCTCTGGTCCATTCGCCCACCATGCCCGGCTCTCTGTCCTTGTTCTCCGTCAATGCCGTCCTTCTCATGTCGGCCGACGACGGGTCCCGCATCTTCGCCAAGTACTACTCCCCTCCTCACCCCCCGGCCGGCACTGCCCCCAACTCGACCGATTATCCCGGAGCGAACCCCTATCCCACCTTGAAGGAGCAGAAGGCCTTCGAGCAGGGCCTCCTCGAGAAGACGAACAAGCAGACCAGTGATGTGATCCTCTACGACAACCGGATCGTGGTGTTCAAGATGGAGAGCGACGTGATGCTCTACGTGGTTGGCAGCGCCGATGAGAACGAAGTCCTGCTCTACAACGTTGTCCTGTCTCTGCGGGATGCTCTCGGGATCTTATTCAAGTACGTTTCCCCCTTCAAACATCATTCCCCCACGGGCCAATGAGCGGCGACTAACACGGCACTTTTCTTGGTCTGCAGGGGTGCCACCGACAAGCGCACAATCGTCGAGAACTACGACCTGGTCGCCCTGGCCATCGACGAGATCATCGACGACGGTATCATCCTCGAAACGGACCCCGTGCTGATCGCCTCGCGCGTGAGCCGCGCCCCCGCCCCCGATGCGCCCAACTTGAAGAGCATCGATTTGTCGGAACAGGGTCTGCTCAATGCGTGGGAGCTGGGCAAGCGCCGTCTGGCGGAGGGTCTGCGGCAGATGTAAAAACGGGGGCGACAAGAGTGATGTACTGGTGTTTTGATACTCATGCATGAGGACGTGATTCTGTCGGCTTCTTTTCTAATGTGTCTTGTTTATGTTCTCTGGCTGGTCCTGGCGTTGTATTGATCCGCATGATATACTTTTTTTTTTACAATGTTCTTCTCGAAAGAGATATCGTTCTTTTTGATGAAACCTCTGTTTTGCGGGGATTTGACTTATTATAGATACTCCTATAAATGTTCTTTTCGCGTGAGTGAATAATGCGAGCGCTTGATTGCGGTAATGGGAGCTGAGTGTGGACGAATTCCTGGCCAAAGTTACTGAAATAGAATAAAATGCTTAATGTGCAAAAGGTGCCATTGCCCTAATTAGAATATAGCACCGAGTGAAGCAGATGAGAACGCGCACGTGCGGAGTTCATTAAGAAGATAACGTTCGAATACAATGGAAAAGCGATACAAACCATACCTAGGTAGGCGAGATCCAGCCCCGCATACGTCACGCCCGCTCTCTCCGCCGTCCGAGAGGGACAATTTTCAGCAAGCACTCTTTGGACTTATCGAATCACTTTCTTTCCCTCCTCCCTCAGCCTGAGCGCACCACTAATTAACAGATTCTGGGGGACCAATCAATACACTAATACCCCAAGATGAAGCAAAGATTCTCTTCGTTGGATGTCAAGGTCTGTTGTGTTCTGTCCTCACCTTTTTGAGTTTGCACCCTCTCTTTCCCCCGGACCAACTCCCACCCACGTATCTGACCGATGTACTGTACTTGTGTAGGTCGTCACCCAGGAACTCGCCTCGGAACTCGTCAACCTACGAGTGTCGAACATCTACGATCTTTCCTCGGTAAGTTTCCCCCCCTGCAACCCAACCCTAAGATCCCAGCTTCAATCCATCTAATTCTTTGTCCCACCAAAAAAAGAGAATCTTCCTCTTCAAACTCGCCAAACCCGACCACCGCAAACAGCTCGTCGTCGACTCGGGCTTCCGCTGCCATGTGACGCAGTACTCGCGCGCGACGGCCTCGGCGCCGTCGCCGTTCGTCACGCGCCTGCGCAAGTTCCTGAAGTCGCGGCGCGTGACGGCCGTCCAGCAGCTCGGCACGGACCGCGTCATCGACTTTGCCTTCAGCGACGGCCAGTACCACCTGTTCCTCGAGTTCTTTGCGGGCGGCAACATCATCCTCACCGACCGGGAGTACACCATCCTCGCGCTGTTCCGGCAGGTCGCGGCGGGCGACGGGCAGGAGGAGGAGACGCGCGTCGGGATGCGGTACGCGGTCGACAACAAGCAGAATTACCACGGGGTGCCGGCCATCACGACGCAGCGGGTGCGGGAGACGGTGGAGAAGGCGAGGGAGCTGTTTGCGGCGGAAGGGGGCAGTAATGCCGCGCCGAAGAAGTCCCGCAAGAAGAATACGGATGTGCTGCGCAAGGCGCTGTCGCAGGGGTTCCCCGAGTATCCGCCGCTGTTGCTGGATCATGCTTTTGCGGTGAGGGGGTTGGATCCGGCGACGCCGTTGGAGGAGGTTTTGAGCGATGGTGGGGATGGGGATTTGTTGGGACGGGTGGTCGAGGTGTTGGAGGTGGCGAAGGGAGAGACGGATAGATTGTCCGTTGGGCAGGGGCATCCTGGGTATATTGTTGCGAAGGAGGATACGAGGCCCAAGGCGAAGGGGGCTGCGGATGAGAAGGAGGGGGAGGATGCCGGGGACGCCTCGAGCAAGAAGCCGCCGGCGCTCCTGTATGAGGATTTCCATCCGTTTAAGCCGCGCCAGTTTGAGGGCAAGCCCGGCGTCACGATCTTGGAGTTTGAGAACTTCAACAAGACCGTCGATGAGTATTTCTCTTCCATCGAGTCGCAGAAGCTGGAGTCGCGGCTCACGGAGCGTGAGGAGGCCGCGAAGAGGAAGTTGGATGCTGTCCGGCAGGAGCATGCGAAGAGGATCGGTGCCCTGCAGGAGGTCCAGGGCTTGCATATCCGGAAGGCGGCCGCTATCGAGGACAATGTCTACCGTGTGCAGGAGGCCATGGATGCGGTCAATGGTCTGATTGCGCAAGGAATGGACTGGGTGGAAATCGCGCGCCTGATCGAGATGGAACAGAGCCGAGGTAACCCCGTTGCGAGGATTATCAAGTTGCCTCTCAAGCTTCATGAGAACACAATCACGTTGGTTCTGGGAGAGGCTGGCGATGAGGAGCAAGGTGACGGCGAGGAGCTCTTTTCGGATGACGAAGACGAGTCCGAGTCGGAGGATGAGAAGGAGGAAGATGAGAATTTTGAGAAGAGGGCCGATGTGTTGGTGGTTGACATCGATCTTGGGCTCTCCCCATGGGCGAATGCGACCCAATACTACGAGCAGAAGAAACAGGCCGCTGTGAAGGAACAGCGGACGACGCAATCCTCTGCCAAGGCGCTCAAGAGCCACGAGAAGAAAGTCACGCAGGATCTCAAACGGAACCTGAAGCAAGAGAAGCAGGTTCTTCGCCCGGCTAGAAAGCTTTTCTGGTTCGAGAAGTTCCTCTTCTTCGTCTCTTCTGAGGGATACCTGGTTCTCGGGTAAGTATTTTTTCCCCAGACATCTTGAATTATCTATTCTGACTAGGACTAGTGGCCGTGATGCTATGCAGAGCGAGATGCTATACCGGCGGTACCTCAAGAAAGGCGATGTCTTCGTGCATGCAGACCTTCAAGGTGCTACGCCGATGATCGTCAAGAACAGAGCGGGCACGCCCAACGCGCCCATCCCCCCGAGCACACTCTCTCAAGCTGGAAATCTATGTGTTGCTACATCGAGTGCTTGGGATTCCAAGGCAATCATGTCCGCTTACTGGGTCAATGCCAGCCAAGTCTCCAAAACCGCTGAGGTGGGTGGTCTTGTCCCTACTGGCGAGTTCGTCATCAAGGGCGAGAAGAATTTCCTGGCCCCCTCCCAGCTTGTCCTAGGATTCGCGGTCATGTTCCAGGTTAGCAAAGAGAGTCTACGGAACCACAAGCTACGCCAGTTCGACGAGCCTGCGGCTGCGGAGCCGATCGCCGAGGAAGGCGGTGCTCCCGCCGCAGCAGCGGAAGGCAAAGCGCCTGTTGAAGAGAAATCCGAGACGGCGGAAGCTGATCAACCTGAGAACCCCGATGAACCAGAGGAGCAGGAGCAGGTCTCAGACTCGGATGAAGAAGCTGAGGAAGATAAGGCTATTACAGAGAGAAACCCGCTCCAACGGGGACTGTCTGAGCCAGCTCAAGCGGAAGCCGGCAACTCTAACGATGCTCATGACAGTCCGTCGGATGACGAAAATGCCGAGGAGGGAGAGCGGGAGGAGCAGTCCCCTCAAAAGGAGACGACAGCTGCGAATGAGACTCTGCCGGAAGAAAGCTTGGCCTCCTCTCAAGATCAGGGCAAGCGACAGCTTTCCGCTCGAGAACGTCGTCTTCTCAGAAAAGGACAGCCACTCGACTCCCAGGAAACCACGCCCAAGGAAGCCGACGAGAGCGCAAAGAAGCCGGGGTCGAACGGCGCACCGGCCAAACCTACAAACACCAAGCAAGCGGGCTCTACACGGGGCAAGAAGGGCAAGGCAAAGAAGGCTGCGGCTAAGTATGCAGACCAGGACGAAGACGAGCGGGAGCTGGCACTCCGCTTGCTGGGCGTGAATAGCGAGAAGGCCGCCAAGGCCGCCGCAGAGGCTGAAGTCAAAGCCAAGCGTGAGCAGGAAGCTGAGGCTCAGAAGAAGCGTCGCAGAGCCCAGCATGAGCGAGCAGCGGAGGCCGAGCGCAAACGACAGGCTCTCTTCGAAGGGGGTGCTGACGACTACGATGAGGAGACGGCCGCCGCGGAAGCTGCGGATCTCGAATGGATTCCTGCCATGATCGGAACGCCTCATCCTGACGATGACATCCTCGCGGCCATCCCGGTGTGCGCTCCCTGGGCTGCCCTGAGTCGGTACAAATACAAGATCAAGTTGCAGCCCGGTACCGTGAAGAAGGGAAAGGCTGTCAAGGAGATCATTGGACGATGGGTCGCCGAAACGACGACTGGCAAGGTCAAAAAGGAGCATGCCGAGGACGCTGGCATTAATCGGGCAGCAGCCGAGAAGCTCCGCGAGCGTGAAGGCGAGTTGATCAAGGGGTGGAAGGATACTGAGATCATTAACTCAGTCCCTGTGGGCAAGGTACGAATCATGACTGGTGCAGGGGCCAGCGGAGGTGATAAGGGCAAAGGGAAAGGTGGTGGTGGTGGCGGCGGCGGAAACAAAGGAGGTAAAGGAGGAAAGAAGAAATAGGTTTTGAGCGATTAATCCTCGACCATTCGATTCCCTTCAGAGATGAACAAATGCTCGGATGACATGATCTCCATGCGCACAGATACGGAACTAGGACCGTGCACTCCTCCATAGTGACTAGAAACCAAACTCTGTTATAGAACAATCCCTGGACATTTCCTTGTTACTATGACTGTCTCCTTTCTTTTGACATGCTCAGAGAGCACTTCGATCACTCAATGCCTTCGTCTATCAGGTTCGATGATATCAATTTCTTATGTTGCATAGATGATTCGTGTGGATTACAGTTGATATGGATGTGCCGCCCAGTCCATGGCTCATCTTGTTGTAACACCAATGACGTGCCCATACAGAGAAACAAGCATTGGCGGGGTTGGACCCATCTTGTGGCAAATTAGAAGATGATAATATAAGGCTGGGCTAGGAGTAAGATGATATCAGAATAATCGAATGTCAGACTAGAATGACTGCAAGTTGGCTGATTAGAAGAGGGAGAAACCGGACCAGGCCTGGATGCCTGCGCTTAGTCACCAGGCAGCCGACGTCATCGCGAATTTTTTTGGCGCGAAAGTCTCTCTCGAGTCATCGAGAAATGACATTAGACTGCGCTGTTACCTAGCAGCCAGACAGTCCCTCGGGCCGAATCAGTCCAGTGGGGAAAGGAGCCAGGAGAAATTGGATCCAATCTGACATATGTGAAAGAGTGAACGAATAATCTTGCACCCTTGTGACTCTTTACCCCTCCCCACTTGGAGAATTTTTGTCGACCATATTGACCCAACCCCGCGACTAGCCTATTCTTTCTCCCTTATGGTCTCGGATATCAATTGATATCCCTCTTGTCGGTTCAAAGTGGTGTTGTTCCTCTCTCGTCTTCTCGCTGGCGGATTCCCGCGCAGCTTTGTCCGGATCGCTTCTTCTTCCTCTTTTACCACCACAGCCACTATGTCTCCCAAGCTAGACACGCGGATCGTGTCGGTTCGCCGACTCAACAAGGAAGGTCCTGGTGAGCGGTCACTCGCGCAATGGTGGGCCGATGAATGCAACAACAACACCCCCGAAGCGGCTGCGATCGAAGAAGCTGCACAGCTTCTGCAGACGAGCGACATCCCCGTCGCATTCCCCACAGAGACAGTGTATGGATTAGGGGCCGATGCCACTCGCAGTGACGCCGTGCAGGGGATCTACAAGGCCAAGCAGAGGCCATCCGACAACCCGTTAATTATCCACGTGGATTCCCTTGGCATGTTGGAGCGCATCCTCAACCCCGTCCATCACAGTCCCACGCGGGTCACGAGCACTGCTCAGAACAAGCTCCCCGCCATCTACGACTCGGTCATCTCCCGCTTCTGGCCCGGTCCTCTCACGATCCTCGTTCCGAACCCCTCCGGATCCCCCCTTGCGAACGAAGTCACCTCGAACCTCACTACCTTCGGCGTCCGGATGCCATCGTCGCCGCTGGCCCGTTTGTTGATCCATGTCGCAGACCGACCACTCGCGGCCCCCTCGGCCAACGCCTCCACGAAACCGTCCCCGACAGCCGCAGAGCACGTACACCATGATTTGCAAGGCCGCATCGAGCTCATCCTCGACGGGGGCCCTTGTGGAGTCGGAGTCGAAAGCACAGTCATCGACGGGCTCTCGGATCCCCCGGCGATCCTCCGTCCCGGGGGCATCGGCATCGAGGAGTTGCGACAATGCCCGGGATGGGAGAATGTGCAGGTCGGCTACCACGACGGCACGCTCGATGTGAAAGAGGTGCCCCGTGCGCCGGGCATGAAGTACCGACACTACTCCCCCAAAGCTCGGGTGGTTCTTTTCGAGCCCGAATCCACCGACGAGGGCATCCGAAACCACATCCGCAAGGACCTGGAAGACTCGGCGGTCGGCGCGCATAGCATCGGGGTGGTGCGTACGCGCAACTGGAAGCAGGGGCTGGGACTCGTCTCGGAGGAGGAGATCCAGAGCGGCGTGAAACCCGTCGAAAGCTTGATGGAGAATCTGGTCTCGTTCCCTGTCCCCGTTGAGGACAAGATCAAGGCTTGTGTGGTGACGAAACAGACCTTCGACTGCCATCTCGGCGCGGACATCAAGTCGATCGCCCAGGGGCTGTTCTCGGCGCTGCGGGCAATGGATGAAGTAGAGGTGGATGTCATCTACGTCGAGGGGGTGCCTGATCAGCAAGGTGACCTGGCCGCGGCGGTGATGAACCGGCTGCGGAAAGCCGCAGGAGCCGAGCTTCGGGTCTGATTTATGACGAGTGGAGTTATTTTTTTCTTCTTTTCATACCTTTAGCTTTGTTTTTAATCTTGGCATCTATTTCTGGGCGGTCATTTTTGGAGACCGTTAGATGGGCATAAATTCTAGATACGATTCGTTATGAACAATTTCGGTTTTTTTTTTTTTTTTTTCAAAATCATTTCTTAGCTAAGCTGAGGGTGCATGTGGGTTGCAGGGCTACTGAGTATAGAGTTGATGGTCTCTCAGCTCTTACTTATGCTGTGTCTTGAACAAAGAGTTTCGTAAGCCTTGAAAGGTTTGATCTGATAACTCTAAATATGCAGATCAGTACGCAATTTTCAGGGATTTGGGGCTTGGGGTGGGTCGGGTGGGTTGAGAGAGCATGAAATCCGGGGAAACATACGCGCACTGTACACGCACGAAGTCGAAGTCCTAAAACATTCGTAGCAACAGCATTTGACAAGAGACCTGACTGACTGTTATTTCTCTCTTCGTTAACATACCCCGTCAGACTCCGTGATGTTGCTGATGATCACGAGTCCACATGAGCGGTTGGGCGTCTGTGAATGCAAGCTGAGGCACGGTTGGGGGTGAGAATTGCCCAGGACGGGGACCCACGACAATCGAAAACTAAGTTTCCATTACTACATTGTAGTCATCCTAGAGTTCCATTTCCTAGGAGATTACCTTTGCGTCTGTCTGATTACTTACCCGGTAATCGATGGCGGCTGGTTTCTCAAACCTCACGAACCATCTTGAACCCGCGCATTAGCACGGGATGGAGCCGTCAGGAGAGTCAGTCTTTGGATAAGAATGATGGAGAACGACGTTAACTGTACCACTCAGATACTTCGAGCACAAAGTAATATCCATGGCGAAATTCCGAGGCCACAGCTACCAAAGTGTCCTCATTTTCGATAGAACATATACCCACCGCTTCGCCAAGCCAATGGATCTAGACAATCCTGGACTTGACTGCTGCAGGCAGAGGTTAATATTATTTTGCAGCTATAACGACCAAGTAGTCTGTTTTGCCTTTGTATAATTCCGCCGGCTACTGCCAAAGCTATACCGACAAGCCTCAAAGCACTATCCACTTACACAGCCACAGGAGGATTCAATTAAGGGTTAAGCTAGTGAATCCTTTCAACACTGGATTTCATGGAGATGATCTGGTCTGATGTGGGGCACTCATGATATTGACATGAAGTGGTGCTATTAATAGGATGCAAGTAGCTCTTCAAGGCTTAGTGCTTACTTCTTCTCCACCTGCTGAGCGATGCGGTCTTTGAGACACAAGGCCTAAGCTTATTGTGACGGATGGATGCCCATGGTGTATGAAGCTGAAACAAAGATAGACTGCAACTACAGCAGCTTGAGTCGAGGTCCTTTGCTTGACTTGATTTCTAACCAATTACCAGTCAGGCTGAGGATATGGAGAGGGACTATTTATCCGGCAGCCTAGGAGGATCTCACTTCAGATTTGTGGAGGGAGGGATTTGGGCCTTGTTGTTTGACGCTTGATCTCTGGATGAAGCCAGGGCATAGATTCTATCTCAAGGCACCATTGTCGCCCTTCGTTGCGATTGGTCTACTCTGCCAGCTGGGGCTCAAGATTATAGGCAACTCTGTATCTCTGCAGTAGCGGACGCTAGAAATAGAATCATAGCGGACCGATTGTGTATCACCGCAGCAAGAATAACATCAACAATGGATTATCACAGTCACCTAATCCAGTGGTAGAATGAGACGAGCCCTGAATGCTTCAACCTATATCAGCAAGTATTGATCGTCTTTCAACCTCTTTTCAATGCCTCTTCAATTCCATGTCACCTTCCGCTTCATTGTGTTTATTGTGATTCTTTCTCCGGGTTGCTATAAACCACCTCAATCAAATATGCGTCTGCAACTCTCATTACTTCTTCTGCTACTCCATTCGGCAAAGCGAGTGGTTGCTGTGGCTGCGCCGACTCCAGCCCCTACCCCAACTCATTCTACAACGACCAATGCTGGTCTCCAGCAAAGAGCCACTGCCACCAATGATTATGACCCCCATATCACAATTGACGTTCCCACCATCTCCATCAAGCCCTTCAGCCTCAGTCTGTCGCTGGATCTGCCTTCCAACACTTGCACCCCGACTGTTTCTCCGGATGCCAACGGCTATGTTCCTCCTGACCAGTGCAATGCCCTGTACCAGTACTACCCATCCTTTGGTGCCGCACTCGCGTTCTCCGTTCTCTTCGGCATCTTGATGGTCACCCAATTTGTTCAAGCCACTATTCACAAGGCAGGGTTCGTTTGGGTTATCTTGATGAGCGCAATCGGGGAGTGTGTAGGGTTCATCACCCGCACGCTGAGTACGCGCAGTCAGCAGGACACGACTCTTGCCACTATCACCCAGCTGTTCATTCTTCTATCTCCGTTATGTGCGTACATCTCTCACACACAATCTCTTTTCTAGATCCAGATGAGCCTACTAACCATCCTCTTAGGGGTGAATGCATTCGATTACATGGTTCTGGCACGGATGATCTACTTCTTCGTGCCGGACCGTCGAATCGGCATCTTCAAACCCTCCCTGCTAGCGATCATATTCGTCCTCCTGGACCTAGGCTCCTTCGTCATCCAGTTAATCGGCGGCAGCATGGCGGGACCCGGGGCGGACAATGCGACGATGATGAAGGGGATTCACATCTACATGGGCGGGATCGGGATCCAGCAGTTCTTCATCATCCTTTTCCTCTTCATCGCCGTCCAGTTCCACCGCCAGATGCTCAACCTGACATGCCAGGGTCGACTGGTCGGCCCCAAGGCTCACTGGCGCGGCTTGCTGTATGTCCTGTACACCAGTCTGCTGTTCATCACTGTGCGCATCATCTACCGGCTGGTGGAATTCTCCTCGGGCAACGACGCCTCCAATCCCATCCCGCGCCATGAGTGGTACATGTACGTGTTTGACGCCGTGCCCATGGGGTGTGCCATCGTCGTATGGAACATCGTCCATCCCGGGGCGATCATTAAGGGACCCGACGCGAAGATGCCCCCGAGTCCGCTGCGCAAGGTCTTCTGTTGTGCTTGCTGCAGGAAGCGAAAGGATAAGCATGGCATGCAGACGATACCGGAGGATGACGGTGCCTTGCAAGAGGATATGTTGCCGTTGCGTGAGCGGGATGCTGTTTCTTACAGAGGTTGATGGCTCATGCTTGAGGATTGGTGGTCGGGTATGACTTTGGTTTATTGTAGATTAGTATATTCCTACGCTAGACTTGATGTACGTATGTCGAGAGCAATGTATATATCTGATATCTGACTCCATCTCTCTTGTGATAACGAAATGGTCAAATCAACCAATGAAAATTCATTTATGCATTATGAAACGGAGGAGGCACGAGAACATGCGTGTTCGAATGTGATTCTAGATCCTGCAGAATTAAGGGTCTAAAGATCCGGGTATCTTCCCAATACCGAAGAAATCCGGTCCCTACCCCGAGTTTCCAGTTATAAATGCCCTTTTATCCCCGTCATTCCTTGAAAGTCCTTCCCTGGAGTAGCTACGGCGTATAATTTATGGCTAACGTATTATATAACGCATCTACAGGACGATAGTTGTATCTTCTCCTCCCCCACTACGGACCTCTCAAGGTCGACCGCAGCACGTCGTTACTTCAAATCTCCTAACACAATTTTTGCAGTCAACAAGAACAGATATTCCTTAGAACGGTGGTATGAATACCGAATCCTCTGCTCCACGACTTAGGCTTGTGTTATAGTGGCCAGGGGTTGCCATGCTACCCAAGGAGCAGACTCTCCGTCCTCCGGGCCATCGGCCGATTCCGGCTCGGGATGTGACCGAAGTGCGGGCGTGCCTGGAATTCTCACCCGCACCAAACAAGCTTATCATGGATCGTGCTTCCAGAAGGGCTGCAGAATTCCGCCCTGGTGGATCGCTGCCGACCAACTGCAATCCACACTGTTGACTTTATTCCGACTGTGAGACCCAATTGAATCCACCCGTGTCGGACGAGCAGCCATCTTGGGAGACCATCTCCTTAGGATTTCCGCAAAAATGGAGCCTGGTGCACACCTTATATTCAGATGCTCCCGCAAAGTCTTTTCCTTTCTTTCGTGATTTTCTTTGCTGTTTTTCTTGCTAGGTACTTTTTTCCAAATCAAGCATTGCGTCTTCTCCAAGATACCCTTTTCTTTTCTTTAATTATAAAACAATTCAATATGTGTCAATCTTCCTGGCATGACTTCCTCCTTGGCCTTCCCAAGTGCGAGCACCACGTGCACTTGGAAGGCTGCCTCACCCCCGAGCTGATCTTCCAACTGGCCGAGAAGAACCAAGTCCAGCTTCCCGACCCCAAGTCGGAACCCGCCTACGAGTCTATCGAGACTTTGACTAGCCGATATGGCCACTTCAGCTCCTTGGACGACTTCCTCCACTTCTACTTCATCGGCATGTCCGTGCTCATCCAGGAATCTGATTTCGCCGATCTGGCCTGGGCCTACTTCAAGAAGGCTCACGCCGACGGCGTGCACCATGCCGAGGTCTTCTTCGACCCTCAGGTTCACCAGGACCGTGGCATTCCCTACGAGACCATCGTGGCCGGCTTCGTGGCCGGCTGCAAGCGCGCCGAGCAGGAGCTCGGCCTCTCCACCCGCCTCATCCTGTGCTTCGTTCGCCACCTCCCCGTTGAGTCTGCCAAGAAGACCTACCAGAACATCCTCGACAACAACCACTTCGACACCGAGGTGATCCACGGCCTCGGCTACTCTTCCTCCGAGGTCGGCCCTCCCAAGGATATGTTCCGCGAGATCTACCTGTCCGCATCGGCCAAGGGCGTTCGTCTCACCGCCCATGCGGGTGAGGAGGGTGATCCTACCTACATCACCGCGGCCCTGGAGATGGGCGCGACGCGCATTGACCATGGCATCCGGCTCGTCGAGGACCCGGCCCTCATGGAGCGTGTGGCTCGCGAGAACATCCTGTTGACCGTCTGCCCTCTGTCGAACGTTCAGCTCAAGTGCGTGAAGACGGTGGCGGAGGTGCCCATCCGCAAGTTCCTGGACGCTGGTGTCAAGTTCTCGCTCAACAGCGATGACCCGGCTTACTTCGGTGGCTACATCCTGGACAACTACTGCGCTGTCCACGAGGCGTTCAATCTTTCCGTGAATGAGTGGAAGACAATTGCCGTCAACAGTGTCACCGAGAGCTGGATCGGCGAGGACCGCAAGCAGGAACTGCTGCAGCGGATCGATGCCCACGTCGAGAAGTTCGCTACTCTGGCTTAGAGTATAGTTATCTGTAGACTAGAGTTCATATAGATTCGGTATATATAATGAGATGATGATGATGCGCATGAACCATTGCAGTCTCGTAAGGCTTAACTTCAATTCCTACTGGTAGACGGGAGCGAAAATGCAGATACTCATGTGAAGTTGACGACCGACTTCATTTCCGCGTGTGAGCCTTGCGACGTAGGCTCGTTTTCTATCGCCGGATTTATCAGTCAGGGCGAGATTAGTAACGAACACTACAAGGATCGCCAAGCTTCTAGGACCGTGAGGACGTCACTGTATCAGCTGCGCTTCGGGCAGATGAAGTCAACCGTGTAGCAGACCCCTGGTGAAGCCGCAGCAACCCCTCATGCCAATGTTGGGCCGTCCAGCTTCCCGTGCGATTGTATCGCAGCCTCTTCTACGCCACTTCATCCGGACTTGCTCATCCTCGAGATTCCCCCTCTCAAGACCAACCTTTTCCTCTACCGTATCTAAAGCTGCTGCTACCACCATCTACCGGTACCCCGCTTCTATCGAGACCTCCCAGCTTCTACACAAACTCCCAACCTTTCAATCCCATCGTGTCCGAAATATGGCTACCGAGCATATTCCCGACCGCTACAAACTCGTTTTCTTCGTGCCGCACTCCCACCTTGACGTCTGCAAGGATGCGGTGTTCGCTACTGGTGCCGGAACATTTCCTGGCGGCAAGTATTCCAAATGCTGCTTCCAGACACGGGGAACCGGACAATTCCTGCCAGGAGAGGGTGCCAATCCCGCAATTGGCTCGGTCGGCGACGTGGAGTATGTCGAGGAGATGAAGGTGGAGGTCATGTGCTTGGGACGGTCGATTATGCTGCAGGCTGTGGAGGCCTTGGTGAAGGCTCATCCGTATGAAGAGGTTGCGTATGAGGTTTACAAGATGGAGAATGTGTAATCTGATCTGGAATCCAAGGACGCATGTGCGGCGTTATGATGTTTCGGGGGGGGGGGGGGATTTCGCGTTTTCAGATATTTACGGTAGTGGCTGTCATTAGTCTCAAATATTTCATCGCAAGTATTCAACCGAGAATTGAACCTCTCCGTAGAGGTGGAAAACCGGTCGAGGCGATGGTGAAATTGAAAGCATGATGCTGTTGAGTTATTCTCTTTTATTGGCACAAGGCGGGGAGTAATCTGTCGTCGGTGATTGGTCAGCTGTAGCTTCCGCAAAACGCCTCTTCGACTCCAAGTCGAGCGCTCACCTTCAATCCATCAGATCGAATCTCTTCTCCTCGCCCCCCATACCCCCTCAATTCTCCCCGTCGCTACCGGCAATGGCTTCCAAACTCTTCCCTGCCGTCCCGCGGACTGGCCGCCAGCTTTTCCAGAACTTCCCCAAGACTCAATTCAGACCTTTCTCGGCTGGTCCGCAACGCTGCAGCGACTCCCTTGCCGTGGTATGTGCAATTGCATCCGCCAGCGTGGTTACCATCCGGATTTCGCGGTTGTATCGGATATTCCTTCGTTCACAATCGCCAAATAGGAGACGCCGTCTTTGTGGTTGCGATAATTGAGGCTAACGGTTTGGGTTCACTAGCACCGCAACAAGCCCGACAACAACCCGTCCGTCCCTTTCAAGTTCAACGACCAGAACCTCAAGCTCATCGATGAGATCCTCAAGCGCTATCCTCCTCAGTACAAGAAGGGTGCTGTTATGCCCATTCTCGACCTGGGCCAGCGCCAGCACGGCTACACCAGCATCAGCGTCATGAACGAGGTCGCCCGCCTCCTCGAGATGCCCCCCATGCGTGTCTACGAAGTCGCAACTTTCTATACCATGTACAACCGGGAGCCCGTTGGCAAGTACTTTGTCCAGCTGTGCACGACGGTACGTCTTGAAACCCATTCCTTTGCTTCAAACCGCGCGCAGTTACTGACACCGCCGCCTACAGACACCCTGCCAGCTCGGTGGCTGCGGTAGCGACAAGATCGTCAAGGCTATTACGGAACACCTCGGCATCACCCCCGGACACACCACCGAAGACGGTCTTTTCACCTTCGTCGAGGTCGAGTGCTTGGGTGCCTGTGTCAACGCCCCCATGGTCCAGATCAACGACGACTACTACGAGGATCTCACCCCCGAATCGATCAAGACTCTCCTCACCGCGCTCAAGGAGTCGGCCATTGCTGCTGAGGCCGGCCAGTCCGTTAAGGTGCCCGCCCCTGGCCCGTTGACCGGCAGACAGACCTGCGAGAACAGCGCCGGCCTGACGAACCTGGTGGAGCCCGTCTGGGACCCGGAGACGATGATGAGAAAGGATGGAGCCTTGGATCAGCCCGCGCAATAAATGAATGTCAGCCTATAATTTGAATACAGTTTTCGATGCCGTGCGTTGGAAGGTTCGATAGTTTTTCCCTCATGTTTTCCCCTTTTTCATCGTTCTATATCTCATTTTTCTCTTGATCTCGAACAATATTCCTGGCCGGTAAATTTCAGACACGGCAACAACTTGGATGATGCTCATGTACAGTACGTTGTGCTTCATATTCGCTTGCTTCCCGTTGCGTAAGGAGGAAAACCGGGTCATGGTGGGAGTCATTTGATCTGCCATAGAAGGTTGTGTTAGCAGTACCCAATGGAGTCCTTTAGTTATTCATTTACCGAAATCGCGTCGCCTCTGGGTTCCTTACCTGAAAAGTGTTCCTGATCCAGATTATACGACTAATCGAAAGACAAGCTTATTATAACATGCTTAGTCGTCAGACACCATCAAAGTTAGGAATCATGTGACCGGCAGCGACAACACGCCTTCAATATTTCTGGGCTTTGTGCTCGATCTCCGTACGATCTCAATTCCTTCCCCAACCGACCCCTGCACCGGAATTTCGGGTGTAAGGGTCGGTTGCACCTTCCCCAACATGATCTTAAGCGCCTTATAGGCATCTGAGGAAGATGCCCGTGGAATCCTACCATGGGGTTGTCCACATGTCCTTGAAAAGCCTACTGAGCAAGTACTGGTAAGAACATCCCTGAGTCTGCTTTGACTGATATCGCTGCAATTTGGCTGTCGTTAACTCGTACATAAATGGCATTCAAAATGACAAGACAGATTCAGGATCGACACCAAATGCTGATCGCCGAATAACCAACAAATCATCAACAAAACAAAACCTAAGTCGCCTCGTCTTAAATCAGTGGTTGTCCCCCACGACTAATTGTCTTTTCATCTGCGACTTCCTCGGGCGTGACCAGTACGGATTTCTCACCCCTCTCAATAAGAGCCTTGTCGCGACGGTTCTCGAAGATGGTCACATCAATGGTCTTCCTGGCCAGCAGGTGATAGATGTGAACATGCTTGGTCTGACCGAACCGTCGACTGCGGCCGATGGCTTGGGTCATAGTCGAGTCGTGATCATATTGAGTCTGCGTCAGCAGGGGTGACAGGAAAATGACGTGGTTTGCTTGCTGTAAGTTCCTATAATTCATGGTTAGACACCCACGAAACGTTTGCGAGAGGAATCGGCTCTGACTTACAATCCCGCAGCCAACTCGGTTCCAAGGTTCAGAATCAACACCTTTGCCTGCCCGAATCCGCTCGCCTGTAGCTTGTCGAGCTTCGCGGTAGACCTACCTTCCACTGCTGTGATCATGGTGTGTTTGATCTTGGCGAGATTCAATGCTTTGGCGGCGGCTTGCATTAGATCCGGGAACTGAATGAATAAGAGGACCCGCTCGCCCTGCGGAGTGCCGCGGATGATCTCAATCAGCTTGTCGAGTTTGCTGCCGCCAAATGCGGTCTCTCTGTCGACAGTCTCGCGCTCCAGCGTGCCCATCGGGATGACATTGTAGCCCTTGCCGGAACCGCGGCATCCTTCCACACTGCATTCCTCTTTCTGCACAGCCTGCGAGATGCAGTCTTTGCAAAGCGAATGACCACAAGAACCTAGTAAGCTTAACTGGTCGAGAGAGTCAGGCCGGCTATTGCAACCAGAGCACTTGGAAATCTGCCCGCAGATTTGCATCGACCGTGCCTTCTTGAGAAATCTTACGCCACGCTTGCGCGAAACCCATTCGTCAATCATCCCTTTCATAGCAGTTGTAACTTCACGCAGCTGTGGCTCGATCTCGGCCAATCCTGCAGGTCTTGCTGGGAGTACGGTTTTGCTGTTATCGTTCTCTCCCTGGCCGGCGGTCTTCTTTGACTGCGGGGCCTTCGATGATCTTCCTCTTGCTGCACGTTTCTGAGTACCAGGGTTGCCCTTGTCCTGCTTGTCTGCCGACTGCTGTGGATCGACTTTGGTCGGAGGTGCGAAGAATTCTTTCCAATGGCTCGGGTTCGATGAGCGGACTGCATCGTCCAAAAGAGAGCAAACGGTTTCTGTCACCGAGTTGTCGCCAAAATTGTGACCGGTGACGGCGTCGACGAATTTGTCAAACCTTGCAGACTGTGAATCACATTCGCAGTACATCCACGCCGCTAGTCTCAATTTCTCCACGAGTTCTTCTCGCAGGTCGGCAATCTCCTTTTTCCTAAGTTCAATGAGAGATTCGCAAGTCGTGACTTCTGGTCCCCGGGTCTTCGTCCAATCACCAACGACAGCGAGACAAGCACAGCGCTTGAGTAGTGCTTCGTCGCAGCTCGTGCTAGTACTCAGGATTGCATCTAGCCGACTAGCCTGATCGCCATTGAATCGAGACTTGACCTGACGGCGGAGCTTGCCATCACATGCTTCCAATTGCCTGTACATCTCGGAGTAGAGTGCCTGTTCAGCCGGTGTTGGGCGGATTAGGATGACATGTTCAGTGAAGGGAATCTCGTCAATCTCCGGAACATTTCTGCGAACAAACCGACTCAAAAACCTTTGTGCAACCTCGTGGCGATTCTGATGCCATGCGTCGCTGTGGGTCGTTCGGTAGGACTGGAACCTCTCTGCATCGGATCGCTGATTAGACAGCAACCTGAGTCGACCGTTCTGCGACTTGAACTCATCATCGTCTATCCCTAGATGGACCCCCATAAATGTTGCAATGGACGTGACATCGGCAAAATCATTCAAAGGCGGAGTTCCCGACAAGATCCATTTCGAGCCAGCTTCGAGTGCCAGGAAGGATTCGAGTCTCTCATCGCTCGCGTACGTGAACTCGTCAATGATAAGGCGACTGAAAGCAAAAGCATGGAGGCAAAGAATCTTGACCTCTTTCCAAGCCTGATCGGGCTGGCCATTGATATTGAACTCCTTCAGGTCGTTCCATGTCTTGCAGACTTCCTTCCTAGACCCCGAGCGGCCAGGTTTCCTGCTTTTGTTGCTGGTACTTGACGGTACCTGTCCCTCAGGATCATCCGATGCTGAGCTTGGGCTGGCTGAGTCTTCAGGATCATCATCACCCTCAGGGACTAACATCTTCGAAGGCAGAAATTTTAAACACTGGTGCACCCTAGCCTTCAATGACTCGTCGCTTTCATCTTCCATATGGTCTGCATCTTCTTCAGCGCTAGAGATGTTGCCGTCATACTCCTCACAATCAACACTATTGCACCGGTTTTGGACCGCATCGACATATGATTTCCCTCTAAAACGCCTAGACGGCAAATATGTGGCCTGCCTCTGGCTTACTTCGGCATTTTGGCGCTTTGAGCGGATTGCATCGAGAAAGGCACCGGGGCCTTTTCCTGTCAGGACACGAACTAGATCTTTCAGCGAAGCCAGTGCATTCGTGAACCAATTCTCAAAATCGCGAGCCTTATTCCCAGGCGCCCGTGACGTTCCAGTGAGATTTCTCAATTTGTTGTAGTAGGCATCGCCGTTGAAGACAGTCCAAGACACCAATATGATATCGCTGAGAAGGATATTTTTGATGGATACCTTTGAGAGGTTCTGTACTGAGCCAATGACAAGAAACTTATACCTGGACCCCAAGAATTTCTTGATTTCCAACTCCCATTGTCGCAAAACTACTCCAGGAACAACGACAAGGGTGCCTTTCGCGGGGATGAACCCATCCTTCGGACCTAGACTCGACATCCGAAGGTTTTCGTGTTGCATATCGATCAATCCCAGGATGATGGCGGTTTTGCCGTAGCCGACATCATCTGCGAGGACACCTCCCCGGACAGTTTTAGGAACAAGAACTCTAGCTTCAGCACGCCACATCATCTGCGGAAGGAGTGCCTCTTCTACTTCTTCTTCCAAAAATGGCGCATTCTTGTCACTTTCCTGATCTATCATCCAACCCAAGGATCGCAACTGCTCAGGCCGTAAGTTTAACCGGAAGTTAGGGGGTTGAAGAGACGGCAGGTTGTGGCGGTTGCTGGTTAGGCTGAGATCCGAGAAGCAGTGGTTGCGTGTGTCATATGAGTTGGGCAAGAGGCGCCATTGGAACCGGGCCTCTTCGACCATCTCAGAACCACACAATCGGTCATACGCCTGATGAATTAGGACTTGGATATTGAGAGTGACACACAGATTGCTGGAGCCTGTCTGACAATCGCGACGGAAGAACAGGAACGCAGAAGGCTTCGACTTCATTTGGCGCTCAAATAGGGCGGCATCATACGGATCTTCGTAAGTAACCATACGGCCCCGTCGATCTCTACCCGGCAGAAACCGTGGCTTGGGTGGTGCGCATACATCGCAGATTGATCGAGTGCCATCTTTCACGGTCTGCACGTGAACGAGATCCTGCCACTCTTCAAAAGGACCGAAGCCTGCCGCTTTCTGAAATAACCAAAAGACGTCTCGCAGTTTTGAAGCCGAGTGTACTGGATTTATCGCCTCCCACTGGTCGTTTCGGTTGTCTAGTTGCGTCGCTGTCATGGGCAATTCAAATGAGAGCAAGGTGGTATTGGCATTATGACAGTCAGAATCGCAGCTGGTAATCTTGCTGTCAGGTGCCAGGCTATAGCACGCAATGGAAGCATCGAGAGCATGAGGGGTCAGAGACACAACTGGTGCTTTGATCCACTTGCGGTGATACACAGGAATAGATTCGGGTACGTCGCTCGCTTTCCAAGAGCGCCAAGCGTGCGATAATTCGGCAATCGTTCTGCGTCGATCATATCCAGAGATGAATCGATGCTCAAAGGAGAAAACGAAAGAGTCATTCTCAGGCTTTCCAAGCTTGGTCGAATCCAAGAAAAGATAAACAACAGGTTCCTTCTCAGCTGTGACTTTCCTATGCAAAGATGCGAATGCAGTCCCGCATTCTGGCAAAAGTTCATATGATCCTCGAATATCGGCATCCAAGTTCTGCACATCTTCGTCGGAGCCCTGAATTTCAATACGCGTCCAAACCTTTGACCCAACGAACTGCGGATCTTGATGGCCACTTCTAACTTCGTAGCTGTCAATTTGACGCCCCCCCGCCCATACATTGAAATAGCCCTTGAGGCTGATCAGAGTACATATTTCCCATTTGCCTTTCATGAGAGAACCATGCTCTGGTCTGAGCCGTGCAATTGGTTTGGAGAGTATCTCTCGGATGAGAGACAGAGACGGCTTGTGACTTGGGGGCGATGCAAAGAGAAGCCACTCGAGACCGTCTTCACCTATCACAAGATTTAGTCTCGACGTTTGACCTTCATATTGAACGGTCCACACATCACTGCGCTTGATATCCAAGAGTGAGAGTTCACCATCTATGCTGGACTCTATGACTTGCCAAAAAAGCGACCAAATCTGCGTCGGGCAGGTCTCTGATTCTGTTACAAGCTTGGTGTAAATGTCGCGAGAGATACCAGTCAGAACCAAGCGCGCCGGTAGTAGTCTTCTTAGCTCACTGACGAACTGCATGGGCGGAATGCGCTCTATGCCAGACCAAGATTCGAAGCCATGCGATGGATTGCCGCCGCAGTCCGAACAAACTGTGTGTCCACAGAGGATACATCGAAGAATATTTGTCTCAACCTCCAATTGTCCCTCGCACATGCAGTAACGTGCGCTGCGTGCGGCTTGAATTTGAAGTTCTTGGGTGTCTACCTCGACGGTGTGGGTAAGCTGCATGTCATCATTTATCATGCGGCAGTCGTCTCGCGGGCACAGAGCTCTGTGCTTGGCCTGTACCTCAGGGGATGCGGAAGACTGTTCACCTGCACGAAGGACTAGGTGTGCTAGTATCAGTGCTGAGAGAATTGCGCAACAGACGACCGTTGAGCTCATGGCATTACCCGCAAGATCTTGCAGTTCACGCGTAGATTCGCGGGTGACCAGGAGTCTATCCGATGGTAAGCCCTGCAAAGCAAGCGTTTCGATTCCACAAAGTGGTCCTCCTCTGCTGGTAAGATAGGGGACACCGGCAGGAGTGATGCAGCCGACCAGACCAAAAGCACGAAGGTCTATTTCGCGTTCAATACCCTGCGAAAGATCAATACACCTCCTAAGGTTGGTAAGCTTAGCACTCTTCTACGGCTCTGAGGATCTTCGAAGCCAACTTACTCTTTATAGGTCATGTCGTAGCCTTCCTTGAGCTTGCGCAAGAAGTTCACATCAAGGGTGTCCCAGACTCTCTCTACTAGGGACCTATTCCATAGACGCCAACTGAAGTCTGGTGTTATGCAAGTCCCGTTGTCGAGGGATCTGGTGTATGGACGCTTGTAACCAAGGTGCTCAGTCTGTCTATAGGCTTGATGACGGACCTCGTATTTCTCCCACGCACGAACCCGGTACGCGGGGAATGTTAAGCTATTAGCAATTTGGTGCAACCTTCGGTCATTGGCATCAAGGAGAAACATCCCTGCTGGGGAGCTCGCCTGACGTGTGAAGCTGGACATCAGATCAGACCATGACAACACACTCTCTGCAGACAGACCGTTTTGCTGCAGGAGCTGGGAATCCACGCAGCACATATAACCTCGCTCGCGCGTCTGCGGCAGGTAATATGCTTTTGTGTCGACGGCGGAATGCACGACGGTGTAGCCGATGTCGGTCCAGTATTGCTTGATTGTGGGCCATGGAGCGCTTCTCACGTTCTCCAGGATGACCAGACGAGGACGGTACGCTTTGGCATACGCTAGGATGCTTCGCAAGGTCCCGCTGGACTCACCCGTCTCGTCGAGCGTCTTCTGCTTGTTGTTCAAGGCTGAGAAGTCCACGCACGAGAAGCCTGCGACAAGAAGGTCGACATCCTTGGGTATCTTTGCCCAGGAGCCGTATGCCGTTTGACTGGGGAAGAGTTAGAGACAATCTTCATCTAAGAGATGAAAATTAAGAAAGAGAACTCACGCTACGCGACCTTTCAAATCGGTTACGTCGCGAAAAAGCAACGGAGGATGAAAATTACGTTCGATATAAGCCTGTTTGAAGGGTACGATCTCGGCACTGAAAAGGTGTACGAACGCAAGCTCTCTATTATGAAAGTTTCGCAGATCTTCCAAATAAGATAAGGTGGGTTTGTCAGTTATCCTGATGGTGGTGGCACTAGCAATGAGGGAGGGCAAAAGCTTACTTTCTTGCACCATCTCCAGGGCTAGCAACGGGCTTTCGGTGCCAGAGCAGACAGTGACTACACGGAGAGGTCTGGAACCGACGTGGGTCAGGTACTTGTCTAAGCCTAGCTCCATTGCTCGTTGGGTGATCGACTTGAAGATGTCGCTCAGTTTGTGCATGGGCGGCAGGTGCCAGGCCAGCTGGGATTTAGCCGTCGTTCCTTCGCCAGAGTACGGCAGTGTTCTGACAAACTCCGGGTTGGTTGGGTCCAGCTCTTCCAGTGCAGCCATCGCCTGGTCATCGAGGGTGTCGGTCAGGAGGAGCTGGTATCGTTTATGCGGCGGCCCCTCCTTCTGGGACGACGAGGCCCTCTTCCTAACTGGAGGCATCTTTCCTTTCTTCTGAGTGGGAAGAAGTGAGAGAGTCACATCCGTGTTAGAAAGAGCACAATCCAATTTCAGCTCTGTGATGTGATCTAGGATCTTTGAAAGAGATATGAAGCTATGAGGGTTCGAAAGAGTCACGTGGTGTTGAGGGAAGAAGTTTATGCCGAAGGAGATAGGTGAGAGGGGAGGAAGGGAAGTGAGAGTAGGAAAACAAAGAAAAGAGATGTGTGTGGGTGGGGTGGCTAAGGTGAAATGAGACGACTGAAAATTTGCAACTCAGGGGAAGGCCTTTGGGAGATGTTTGTTGTGTGGCCTAGTGAATGTGTTGCTGTTGTTACAACCTGTTGCGATGAGCCCATGGTCAGGTGCAAAGTGGATATGATGGGTTGTAGCAATGGCAACTGCTTTGTTTTCCGAAGCTAGTATCTCTTCTGAGCTTACATGCAAAGAAGTCGGAAGTGAAACTTTTCATTCTTTAATCGTAGATGGCTGTGTTTGTCTATATGGATGTCTACGTCTATGCTGATGAGGCTGGTATATGAGATAGGAAGCTTGGTAGACAGATCACTAGGTGGGATCTCAGAACATGAAACCATTCTTCGCTGGAGGAAGTGAAACGGGCAGAAGACTCTGCATCCAAATCACTTCAGCCAAATGCTATAATCTAAGCAACTCGTAGAAGGGGGAAAATGATACGCGTGGCGCTGAGCATGTCTGCAACCATTCTGGTTTTCGTCTCAGAGTGATACGTGCAGTAAAAACAACGCATCCTCAAAACACGGAGGATTTGGCAGTGACTATGGAATAATATTTTCCTCTGGAACCCTGCTCAAGCTACATGTACTCCAATCTAGCCTTCTAATCTTATTCCCCAAGGGGATCATCCCCTCTCACCCAGACTAATATCTCTGTAATAGATGCATGAATGCTCAAGCTCTCTCAGCGGAGAAAGGAGGCGCCATTCGGTCTGTTCTTCGCACTTGAATCTGAACCTTATGCTTCTTTGCAGTTGGTCTTGAAAGGGCAGATGGGCCTTGCTTAGGCGGTGATTCATGAGATGTTGATTCTCATTGCAGGATGATGGCTCTACCGTTGACGTCGATCTTCTAGTATTCGTTGGAGAAGATAGTAATTACCTTGGGCTGGGGAATGATATTGCGATTGGTTGTTTGGAGTGGTTTAGCTGACTCTTTTGGGTCTTGTGGTTGTCTTGTGGAGACATCCGTGAGACCAGTGGTTCTCTGGCTGTTGGTCTTTTGAGAATGTGTTGAAGTAAAGAGGATTTGTGAAGAGGGTGGGTGGGTGCATTGATTTTTGGCTTTGGGGATGGAGCGGACTCTGGCGGGGTTTGGGGGGGGGGGGGCTTGATGAATGGGTGGATTTGCTCTGTTGAAGGCGAGGAAGGGGGAAACTTGTTGTATACCTTGAATTTTGAAGGTGTTTCGAGGCTTGAGGTATACTGCCGTGAGGTTATGATGGGTTTAATAGAACTTTGCTTGTTCGAGGAAAGGTATAGGACGGGTGTTATGTACGGTCTCGTGGGTTTAGTATAATTTTTCTGGATGGTGTTGCTGGATACTGATTTATTTCTGAGGTGGGCTTCTATCTTGAGGTTGGTGATTTGGGGATAGGTGTAAAGCACTCGCGCTCAGTCCTGTACAAGTGAGCAGAGTGCTCGTCTCTAGCTACTGCGGCAAGTCTACAATGTGTCTGTGTCTGTGTCTGTGTCTACTGACCACCCGGTAAGAAAAACAATTCAACGTTTGGGATATCTGCCACAACTCGCTTGATGAAAAATAGGTAGTGTCTGCAAGGCAAGAAGTGATATGTAAAGTACAGATTGAACCCTCCCAAAAACAGGACCCCCCCCCATAAGGACGAGAGAAAAAGACACTCCATTTGCGCCATTCCGGTTTGTTGCCAACTCTTCGAAGCGAAAACACAAAGCGAACTAAGACTATGCTGCTGCTGCTGCTGTTGCTGCCGATTTCACTGTTTTCGCTGGTATTAGTTGGTTGTAGAGCTGGAAAGATCAAAAGGAAAGGAGACTAACACGCTTTCTGAAGAAACAAAGAACTGTACCACCGATGCCGCCTGAAATTTGAAGAGCGAGAACAAAGAAAAGAAAAGGACAGGATTTGGTCATCATCGTCATCATCAACGCATCCCACCCTGCATCAACTGCTGACGCAGGAGCAGGATCTGGCTGCGTTCCATCGGGGGCAGCGCATCGATCGCGGCCTGCGGCATGCTCAGGACTTGCTGCAGCAGCTCTTCCTGACCGGGAATGGCTTGCGGGGCTGCCTGTTGCGGCGCCGCCTGCGGAGGCTGCTGCTGTCCGAACGGCGCGGAGACCATCGGCGGGGTCGACACTTGGCCGGGGAAGTTCTGGAAAGCTTGCGCGGCGGCGGCGGCGGCGGCGGCGGCCGGGGGAGGTGGTGGTGCAGCCGCGGCGGTCTGCACGGCAGCCTGTTCTACGACCGTGCCGAGGGCGCTGTAATCGACCAGGTTCATGAGGAGCAAGGCCTGGAAGATGGCGTAGGCGAGCTGGGGCGCCTGGCGGAGGAGCTCCGTGGCGCGGGCGGGATCGGCCATGACCAGGGACTTCATCTGCTGGAGGACATCGAGGAGCTGGTTGGGAGGGAGGGAGGCGAGCGTCTGCGAGATGGCGTTGGGGCAATCCAGGTGCGGCGGCACCTCCACGCCGGGAGGCAGAGGAGGCAGCGGCGCATGCGCGGGCTGCGCGCCGCCTGCTCCCCCGGCGCCGCCAAGGCCCAGGCCGTCTTGTTGTCCCGCCGCAGCGCCCGCGGGGCCATTGTTCTGGTGGAGGTACTCGGGCGGCACGGAGTCCTTCTCGTTGTTATGGGGCCAGTCGACGCGGATCTTGCGACCCATGACCTCGTAGTCGTTCAGGTTGCGCACCGCAGAGGCCGCGGAGTCGGCGTCGGCGTAGTCGGCGAATCCATAACCCTTCGGTTTGCCGGTTTCCTGGTTGATCATAAGACGGAACTTCGTGACGGTGCCGGCGGTACCGAGGATATCCCTGATTTGTTCCTCGGTGAGGTCTGGAGAGGTTGTGAAAGGTGTTCAGGTCAGCAGATATTCGACGGGGACAATGGACTGGGTATGAGGGAGGAAACTGCTGGCATTTGTGTCTTCGGTGACATGGTGGAGGGGGCAGAGCACATACTGTAGGGGATATTTCCCAGAAAGATACTCGTCCCGTTATTTCTTTGCGGGGCCATGATTGCGGTGTTTAGTGAAGCTCTTGACGGCCAGTCGAACAGAGGGTAAAAGCGTGAAACAATGGAAAGCGGGAATGATGATGTTGTACGGAAAACTGCCAAGGCGGTGTCAGAATCGGGCGATTTGCCGCGAACTTCCACTTCCCTCCATCCTGCCTCTTTCCCCGTTGGCTTCTCTTTTCCCCTCCGCTTCGCTCATACCACCATATTCATCCTCATCTTTTCATCTTTCACCATGTCTCAGAATCCTAGGGAGCAGTGGGAGAGACTTCAGGTCCTCCTGCAGAACCGCGGCGGTCCTCACCTCAAGCGATTCGGCGGCGGCGGTGGTGGACGCGGCTTCGGAGCTGCAGGCGCCCTGCTTGTCGGTGTTGGAGCTATCTTCCTGGCCTCTGACTGTCTGTTCAACGGTGAGAAGGCCTGCAATTCAACCGGGTAGCCTTGTGGAAGCTGTTTTAAGCTAACGGGATGGGTGTTCTAGTCGACGGTGGTCACCGTGCTATTAAGTATTCCCGCTTTGGTGGTGTGCAGAAGGAGATCTACACTGAAGGTGCGTCTATTTCTTGAAGCTACTCTCCCGGTTGCATCCGCTGATAGGACTCGTTCCAACTAGGAACTCACTTCCGGATCCCCTGGGTCGAGACTCCGATTGTCTATGACGTGCGCGCAAAGCCGCGCAACATTGCTTCCCTCACCGGTACCAAGGACTTGCAGATGGTGAACATCACCTGCCGTGTCCTGTCCAGACCCCGCGTGGATGCCCTTCCTCAAATATACCGTACTCTCGGCCAAGACTTCGATGAGCGGGTGCTGCCGTCCATCGTCAACGAGGTTTTGAAGAGTGTGGTGGCCCAGTTCAACGCCAGTCAGCTTATCACTCAGCGTGAGAACGTTGCCCGTCTTGTCCGGGATAATCTTGCCCGTCGGGCTGCTCGCTTCAACATCGCCCTGGACGATGTCTCTCTAACGGTACGTCATATGCCATTGTTACATTAACAGTTCTCCCACTAATGCTTTTCTCTACTGCAGCACCTTACCTTCTCCCCCGAATTCACCGCCGCCGTCGAGGCCAAGCAAGTTGCCCAGCAGGAAGCTCAGCGGGCTGCGTTCCTGGTTGACAAGGCTCGTCAAGAGAAGCAAGCTTTCATTGTCCGCGCTCAGGGTGAAGCCCGCTCCGCTGAGCTGATCGGTGATGCCATCAAGAAGAGCAAGAGTTACATTGAGCTGCGTAAGATCGAGAACGCCCGGCACATCGCTCAGATCCTGGGTGAGCACAGCGGCAAGAACAAATTGTACCTGGATTCGCAGGGTCTGGGTCTGAACGTGAATGCAGGAGGGGAGGATAAGCAGTAAGAGCCAGTGATGCATGGGCCGGTGGTAGGCGATCAGTCGGATTTGTTTGACTCTAATGGGTTTATTCCTTATAACGAGGGCCTTGGCGCTATTCTAGGTTGCGCTCGGCCAAGGAGATGGAGGGGGGACGTTTTTTGTACAAATAGTCAGTTATTTGCAGGATTCTCAGAGCAACCAGGCGAACAGTTTCTCTTCTCTTTTCATTGTGTTCCGCATGGACTACTGTGTAGGTCTAACCTGACTTTTCGCCTCTGAAAAAAAAGCCTTTGAGTAGCGGTTCTTATTGACTCGTGCCCGCGGCGGGATCGTCAGCGGGGAACGAAAGCGGCGGGCGGATTTTTTTTTCAGATCGCAGCTTGAAACTTTTCTCCTCATTAATATCTCTTCCCCGCAACAGCAGAGGTCTATCTACAGCCATAGACCTCAAGACATTGACTTGCTTCAATTAAAAGTCTCCTCCTCTGGCAAGTTACAAGAAAGTAAGCTCTTTCCCTTCGCAGAACCATGCGCCCCAAGGCTATCGCATCCAACCCCATTTCCGCTCGACAATACTATAACTACCTCGCCCAAAATCCTTTCCCCTCCCCTCTTCTTATCGAAACCACCCAACTTATCAGCACACTCACAAATCCCAACCAGAACATCCACCCGGGGAACACAGAGCAAACAAAATGGACCCCACGCCCGACCTCGACCTCGCCATCAACGTCGACACCGACATCCAAGAGCTGCTGCTGGCCGCCTCGCAGCACGACCTGCCACAACTCCGCCGCCTCATCCGCACCAACCCATCCCCGGCCCTCGCCAACCCGGTCAACGCCCGCGACCCGGAGACGGGGCTCACGCCGCTCCACTCCGCCGTGGCCGCCTGCGAGCCGGACGACGACGACGACAATGCAGAGCAGCAGCCTGCTGTGAACGGAGCGGCGGACAACAGCAATGCCACCCCCAGCGCAGAGGTAGAGCAGGCCGCGCTGGAGACGGTGCGGTTTCTGCTGCTCGAGGGCGCGATCTGGAATGATTTGGATAACAACGGGGAGACGCCGGGGTGTATTGCGCGGCGGTTGGGGCTGCGCGAGGTGTATGAGGCGCTTGTGGATGCGGGGGTGCGGGCGGAGTTGTTGCTGGGGCGGTTGGATGGGTTTGGGTATGAGGCTTTGGATGATGGGGATGATGAGGATGATGAGGATGAGGAAATGCAGGAGGAGGAGGAGGAGCAGGAAGAGCAGGAAGGTGTACCGGAGTTGGTCGATGCCAGCGCTGCTACCACCACCACCACCACCACTACCACTACCACCGAAGAACCCACCACCAACCCAGACGTCACGCAATCCCGCTACCTCGACTCCGGGCTGACCTTCCAACACGACCGCCTCCTCGACCAGGACCAAAACGGCGTGATGATGGCCTGGGAGACGGAGATCATGCGCAAATCCGCCGCGGCGCTGCTGCCGGCGCCGGGCCTGCGGGTGCTCAACATTGGCCACGGGATGGGGATCGTCGACGGGTTCTTCCAGGACCAAAGCCCCGCGGCGCACCACATCGTCGAGGCGCACCCGGAGGTCGTGGCGGAAATGAAGCGCAAGGGCTGGCACGAGCGGCCCGGGGTCGTGATCCACGAGGGCCGCTGGCAGGAGATCCTGCCGGCGCTGGTGGCCGAGGGCGAGATGTTCGACGCCATCTACTACGATACCTTCGCCGAGTCGTACGGGGATTTCCGCGAGTTCTTCACGGAGCAGGTCATCGGGTTGCTGGAGCAGGAGGGCAAGTGGAGCTTCTTCAATGGGATGGGCGCCGATCGCCAGATCAGTTATGATGTCTATCAGAAGGTGGTCGAGATTGATCTGCTCGAGGCCGGGTTCGATGCCGACTGGGAGGAGTTCGAGGTGCCGACGCTGGAGGGCGAGTGGAGTGGGGTGCGCAGGCCGTACTGGGCTATTGAGAAGTACCGTCTGCCATTGTGCAGATATATGGACTAGATTAGCAGTACACATCTACGTATAGGAATGAATTGTCCTGATGACCCACTTTCTACACATGCAATCATTCCGTTTGTTCTTCACAACTAGGCGGTGTATTTCAAGCTCAGATTAAAAGTCGTACAGGCAGGGATCTAACTATATACAAGATGAGCATGCTCCTGTATGGTGCACTTGCTTCGAGCTTGCGGCGGGAAAATGCTGCCAAGACTCCCAGTGATGCATATGGCCCAAATGAGAAAACGAGAAAGAAAAAGCGCGAGGAAAAACAGAACGCTGAAGGGCATGAAAGCAAAAGATTCATCGCGTCATAAGACCAACCGTTCCTGACGGTCATCATCTATAGCTGAATGAGGTCAACCTCAGAGAAGTCGGGCGGACTGCGGCTGAAGATTGTGTGGCTCTTGCCATCCAGTGCTTGGTACTCGTTACTGATCCAGATATGTTTGCTGAATCGCTGGGTCCGATAAATCTCATCATCACTAACGCCCAGGTCGTCTCGAGGAATCCAGATCACGGGTCGCTTCGCGCGTAAAGCTTCGTGCTGGAAGGCTCGTTGAGTGAGCTGGTCGCGCTCCTCCGGTGTAAGATCCTCTAACTCGTCGTGAATGCCGGAGAACAAGGCTGGGCCCATGTTGCGCGCGGGAGGAGCTTGGTTTTCGGCGTCGAGAGCGATCTTCTCCCGCAACCGCTCAATGCTAGGAACCGCCATCTCCGAGTTGACGCCGTAGAACTTGGATCGGCGGTCCGGAGAGCGATCAGCCCACGACCCACGATGCGGTCCAAGTTTGGGTTTCTGGATGTGTAGACCGTGGTGTTTGTGGTCTCTTTCGGGAGACGAGTCGAGATTCTTCAATTCGATGTTCTGAGAACTCGCTTCCCGTTGTCGTTGCGCCTCTTCTTGATCGCCTAACGGATGATCGACGGCATCTGGCAGATGATCATAATCTTCATCCTCGTGTAAACCCAATCGTGCCCTTTGAGCCCGCGCAAATTCTTCATCACGACGCACGGCATCATCCTCCAAAGTGATAGGCAGATAACGGATCAGAGGGCCAAAAGCATCACTTAGAAGAAGCTGAAACCCTACGGTGAGAATCAAAACCACAATCATGACGATCGCTTGACCTTCGCATGCGACATCCCCATTCTCGTCGCGAACCAAGAAGAACAAGCCAATAAGAGCAAGCTCCATAATGTACAGACCGGTGAACAACTGGCTAACTGCCCGCGGGAAAAGCAGACCTCCCGTGTCGAAGCGGAACTTGGTCACGTAGAGAGTATTGTATCTGTAGACAAACCAGAAAAGACCGAATGTGATAACATTGAAGACCAGAATGAGGGGCGCAACGACACAGTAAATCAAGCCTGCGAGACCATCTGTTAGTAAGTGGCTAGCCTTAGCACAAGCTGAGACAAACATACCGATTGAAGCAAGGGTAGTGTAAACGGGGAAGAAAGTGCCCCATTGCATCTGATTCAGGTTGGTTGTACGCGCCCACTTCTTTCTGGCTGTCTTATCGAAAATCGGCGCGAGAATGAACCAGCTTATCAGATTGACGATCTGAACCAATGCTCCCGCACTCACAGACATGGCCTGTAGAATCATGTATGAGAAGAAGTAGTTACTGGACGAGGGAATGTTCTGTGCTAGAAGTTCTGGCCAGCTGGTGACATCGGTGACGTTACTGATGATAGTCGAGAAACTGGACGAAATAGTGACGACCAGGAACAGTTGCACAAATAAGAACGCAAAGTAATAGGCCTGGACCGTTAGTTCGACCGCCATACCAGTGTGAAGACCTTGGGTCCGACTGAGAAAGCGTAGGATAAGAGGCAAGATTGCCATGAGAATTGCAAGAAAGAGTGCAGGTAAGACACCCTGTACTGCCGAGATGACCCAAGCTGGTAACTTGGAAATCCAGGACAGCCAAGTAAAAGCTTCTTCGAGGTATGTTAGCTGCGAGAGAAGACCCGTGAAGGCAACGGGAATTGCCCATCCTACAACCATGGCGCAAACCAGAGTGATAATTCCGAATGTCCTCAGATACCGTTCCCACCATTTCATTGACATGTTATCCCAGATGACATCGTCCGGCGAAATCTCAACAATGCGAGGCGCCATTTGCTTGGGAACATGGTGGCTGACGGCCTGACATGCCATATGAGCCGCCACCTGGTGATTGAACTGGATGAAGGCGGAGTTCATGAGAGGGAATCGCTCGGGATGCTGCTGGTCAATCTCAATCTCCAAATTCAGCCGAGCCAGCTCTTTGCGGCAGTAGTCAATAGTGTCGACCTTTTTGCCTATAAGCCACAGAGATGGCATCCAGCTGAAGATTGGCAGCCGCATGGTCGGGCGCTTCTTTTCTTGAATGTATTTTTTCCAAACTGGCTCTCCAAAGTCTTCGTTATCATAGCCCTCATTGTAAGCCAGTGGATATTCATGTCCCTCCACTTCATCCCCCTCTTTTCCATGAGGAACTGAATCTTCGGTACGTTTCTCCTTCAACGACTGGCTTCTGTCGGACTCAGAGCTCGATGCCCGCTCAACAGGCGACTCGGGGGCTGTTAACGGAAGTTCATCGGGCTCAGAAGTGTTGCTCCTCTTGCTAAATTTAGAGTTGCCGGAGCCCCGACTTTTCCAGACTGGCCGCTTCGGATGAGAAGAGGTTCCGGGCCTCGATGGCTCGGGCCTAGAGGCTTCGGGCCTGATCTCCGCTACATCCGCCTCGTTCTCGTGGAGTGTTTCAGGTTTGTCATGAATATCTCCTGACCAAGACAAGGGGTCCTCACGGCTGGCATGGCTGGCAGGTGGAGCAACGTGGCCATTGTAAGCAGCACCGCTGCTCTCAGGTACGAACCCTCCAGTTCGAGTCAACTTATCGTCAATACCATGCTCCCATTTTCGGAAACCTCCCAGAACAGACTTTCCCAGTTTTTCCACGCCTTGGCCAACAGCACCTGCTGCTTCTAGCGCGGGATCCAAGGGGTTGAAGAGCAGTTTCTTCTTCCTAGGCTCCTCTTGAATACTCTCTCCTGTATTGCGATGTAGGATCTGATCCAACGTGTGGGCTTGATGCGGGTTTCCGGAGCTAATGCCAGCGTCCATGGCTAACTGCGATGCCTTCCTCTCAGCGGCCTTTCTTTCTTGAGTCTCCACTGAGTTTGGGTCAAGCCCGGCCTTTTTCGCGGCAGCCTTGGTTTGTTTGAGCTGGGCCTTCTTGCATTTCATGATCAACTCGGTTTCTGCAGCCTCGAGCTTCAAGGCCAGCTTGTCTCGCTCCTTCACCTTTTCGTGCAGATCGTCGAAATTGCGGTTGATCCAAATGTTCCGAATGCCCCCTGGGAAGACATCATATAGTTGTTCTAGCGCTCTCACCGAGAGCCAGCCTTCTGGAATGGCAGTCACCAGAACAGTGGTGGCAGAAGCACGAAGTCGATGCTGGGGTGAAGTTAGGTACGCCTGTCGAAGACGAATGTAGTGTCTCAGCTCGTCGAAGAAGACTGCGCAGACATAGAAAATGACGATAACCGCCATGACTAAATGTGCCCAGTATCGCGATGTATGCTCGGGGGTCACATTACCCCACGCTAATTGATCCAGTCCAGTGACATTCCACCGACCGCCGCCTTCGTCGGTTCCATTCTTGAAGTTCGTATCTTTACCGCCGACTTTGTTTAGCGGAATCAGGACGGGTAGTAAAAGACAGCCCAAGGGCAGAAAGATCTTTAGTAGCATGCGCAGGTATCGTAGGAAGAAGTAGGCATCCAGGCCGCACTTCTGTATGAATTCTGAACTTGAGGTGCGAAAGACAGGACCGATCCATCGGAAAAGTCCTGGTGGGGAAGGTTGAGTACGTTCTCTGTCAGGTACCAAGTATGTTCTCGGTTGGCTAAGAGAGTTCGCATGTTAGCACGTCGGCTCTCTGGAACGGATTTGAGCATACATACTAGATGCGGGTCAGCTTCCCTTTGAGAAGCATGAAGAGGAGAAATTCAATTGCGAAGACGACGAGGGCAGTGGCAAGGGATGCGAGAAAAGTCCCGATCGAAATGCCTTCCTTGTTCTTGCCTGTGCCGCCCGCATGCTCCAGCGCCGACCCCAAATCGCCCATGGTTGAAGCAAGCGACGATCGCCTCCACAGAGGTCAGTTGATGTTGGTAGATTTAAACGTTGTCACGAGCAGGGGAAAGATGAGAAGATAAAAGTTGTAAATAATCAGGCGAGGTTGACATGCAACAGTTGCACATCATGTAGCTCAAGTGGTGGATTGTCAAGCAGGAAGAGTTCAACGTCACCGCAGCGAAGTTAAGATGCCATTACACGGCGGTAGTCAGAGACCAATCAGCGCAGGAGGGGCGATCTAGAGAACAGCGAGTCAATGAGAGTGAAGGAGGTGAAAGAAAGCCTGTTCGGTTAAGTGTGGTGGTACCAGCGGTTTTCGAGATCCGGGGGGTGATCTAATAAAAGGGTAGCATTAAGGGTGAAAAAAGAATCAATAATAAGAAAGAAAAACGTGTTACAGGTGCAGGCATGACAACAGTGGCACCCACCACCACCCCATTGTCCATTCAGGTGTTGATCCAGGGCCCCAGATGAACAGGGAAGATGCGCCACTGGTAAAGAGAAGGGGAAATGCCGCTGGATTGGTGGGAAGTGGAAGAGGGGGTGGGAGGGAGATTGCGGGCCACAGAAGATCGCACCTTGAAATGACATCAAGCGCCTGCTGAAACTGGCTGGCGCCTGGCTGGTTGCTCCACCACGTCACAGTTCGCTTGCAGAGAGAGTGCTTACCAGCGTGTTGCTTGCATTGAACCATATTCCTGAATATTGTTGCAGGCGCGTAGTCGACATAGAGCAGCCGGAGACGAAAATAGCAGGCGAACAATTATACAGACTTCGTGCACAATGAAAAGACTCGATGTAGGGCCATTGTTCATTGATTCAAGCTGTGTTGATGTTTACCTCAAAGGGAAGTGTCTTTATCCCGCCAGGGCGACCCAGAGAAGGGACTCAGGCTCAGGCTACTAAATCCCTGACCTTACCGCAAACAGCAAGGGGCTACATGATTGACGAAAATGATGGGGCTAGTGTGGCGGTGCACTTCAGCCCTAATTCTTCAGGGGCACCAGCCACCGTGACTAAGGTCATGTGGCTTATCCGGGCTCTTGCGGCGCGCAGGCTCAAAGAAGAAACCTCTTTACGCGGTGGTCGCGTCGAAGCGCGTCCGCCTACCTCCAAGAGAGTGGATTGATTGATTGAAATCATTTTCTCCTTCCGCAAAAGGCCCACCTGGAAATTGTTACTGACTCTGCCGTAGCAACCAACTTCCCTCCTCCACTATCCTGTTTTGCACTTGTCTCCATTTTGTCCACACTTCCCCTCCCGACTGTCAGTCCTTTCATTGATAAAAATACCAACTTCACAGGACCAGACATCAACATGTCTTCTCCAGCGCCTAATCGTCGCAGAGGTCGCTCGGCCAGAGATTCGACCATCTCCTCTCCTGCCCGCTCAACCCGCTCAACCCGATCCCAACAACAACCTCAGACCAGCAGCCCTCCTCCCAGAGATGATCAGTCGCAGACAACTCCCCGTGCCTCGAGGCGGTTACGGGGTGACGGCCCCGTTCCATCATCATCGCCGATGTTCTTCCAATCATCCCCGATGAAGGCAAACAGCAGCTCAGAGACGCCCAATTTCGGTATGGAAGAGCCTAGCTCACCTGTCCGGGCATCTTCGACAATGGAGGATGTCGAAACCACGCCTCGGGGAAACGCTGCTGCTATCAGAGGTACTACTTGTTGCCATCTATTCTAGGCGTCCTGCGGCTTGCTCACAATTAAACCAGATTCATCTCCCATCCGTTACGTCTCTAGCTCCAGCCCGACCCGTTCTCTCGGTCGTCGGGCAGAGCGGTCGGATTTCCCTAGCAGCAGCAGCGGTCTTTTCGTATCTTCTAGATCAGTCACAGATGGCAATCGTGGAGTCTCTCGTCGCAATGACCTTCATTCGGGCGGCTTTGGTTCGACCCCAAGTCGCCGCCGCAGAATCTTCGTCGACGCCAATGGTGTGCCCACCGCCGATGCTGAGCCGCGCTCCGATGCGACCTTCTCCAACATTCACCCAGACACCTCCGAGGCGGAGGCTCTCGGTGGCAGCTCCACTCGTGTAATTTGGGGAACCAACATTTCCATCCAAGACTCGATGTCCGCCTTCAAGAACTTCATTTACAACTTCGCTACGAAATATCGTCTCTGGGCGGAAGGTGCATCTGAGAACGAAACTCGGACGATGGGCAATGCTGCTGAAGAGAGGGAGTACATCACCATGCTGAACACAATGCGTCAACTCGGTGTCACCAACCTCAACTTGGACGTCAAGAATCTCAAAGCATACCCCTCAACGCTCAAGCTATGGCACCAATTGCACGCATATCCGCAGGAAATTATTCCTCTGATGGATCAAACTGTCAAGGATGTCATGGTTGAGCTTGCAGGCAAGGAGATGCAGCGCCAACGGAGTAACAGCCGGCACCGCCAGAATCAGTCAAGGGATTTGAGCTCCGCACCTGCGGTTCCCAGCTCCGATGCGCTCATGAGTGATGCTGGCCGGCCCCCACAGGCCGAAATCCAAGACCTCGTCCAGGAAGTTGAATCGAACTCGTATAAGGTTATGCCTTTTGGCCTTGACTCTGCAGTGAACATGAGAGATCTTGACCCTGCTGGTATGTGCAGTTCGTCTTTTCGGCACTGTGCTCCCCTATACTGACATCACGCAGACATGGATAAATTGATTAGCATCAAGGGTCTGGTCATCAGAACCACTCCTATCATCCCAGACATGAAAGAGGGTAAGCCGCTTCCCGTACGTTGGTCGTACCAAAGCTTCTAATATATCTCCCTAGCTTTCTTCCGCTGTCAGATTTGCAACCACAGCGTTCAGGTCGATATCGATCGTGGCAGGATTGCAGAGCCCGCCGAATGTCCCCGCCCTATTTGCAAGGCCAAGAACTCGATGCAGCTTATCCACAACCGCTGTGCCTTTGCCGACAAGCAGGTGATCAAACTCCAAGAAACTCCCGACAGTATTCCTGATGGACAAACGCCCCACTCTGTTTCCTTGTGCGTGTACGACGAGCTGGTCGATGTCTGCAAAGCTGGTGATCGTGTTGAGGTTACTGGTATCTTCCGATGCAATCCTGTGCGCGTAAACCCTCGCCAGCGGACCCAGAAGACTCTTTTCAAGACTTATGTGGACGTCTTGCACGTGCAGAAAATTGATCGCAAGAAGCTGGGTATTGATGCTTCCACTGTCGAACAAGAGCTTTCGGAACAAGCTGCTGGGGACTCTGAGCAGGTACGCAAGATCACAGCTGAAGAGGAGGAGAAGATCAAGCGAACTGCCACCCGGCCCGACATCTATGAGCTGCTGTCACGCTCCCTGGCACCTAGTGTTTACGAAATGGATGATGTTAAGAAGGGCATCCTGCTCCAGATGTTTGGAGGCACCAACAAAACTTTCGAAAAAGGAGGTAACCCACGCTATCGTGGCGACATCAATGTCTTGCTCTGCGGTGATCCCTCCACTTCCAAATCACAGCTTCTTCGTTATGTTCACAAGATCGCCCCACGCGGTGTCTATACCAGCGGCAAAGGTTCCTCGGCTGTCGGTCTTACAGCTTATGTGACTCGTGATCCCGAGACTCGCCAGATGGTTCTTGAGTCTGGTGCTTTGGTTCTCTCTGACGGCGGTATTTGCTGCATCGACGAGTTTGATAAGATGAACGAATCGACGCGGTCAGTTCTGCACGAAGTCATGGAGCAGCAAACCGTCTCAGTTGCCAAGGCTGGTATCATTACCACCCTCAATGCTCGTACCAGTATTCTGGCTTCGGCCAACCCGATCGGCAGTCGCTATAATCCCAATCTCCCCGTTCCCCAGAACATTGACTTGCCCCCTACGCTCCTTTCTAGATTTGACCTGGTGTATCTTGTTCTGGATCGGACTGATGAGCAGGAAGACCGCAGGCTGGCTAAGCACTTGGTCAACATGTACCTGGAAGACAAGCCGGAGAATGCAAGCAACGAAGAAATCTTGGTAAGTTGGAGTCCACTTCTTCATTGGGTATTATTACTAACAATGCAACTCGCAGCCGGTTGAATTCCTGACGGCCTACATCACCTACGCCAAAACTCGGGTGCACCCAGTGCTCACCCCAGCAGCGGGCAAAGCGCTCTCCGACGCCTATGTCAACATGCGCAAATTGGGTGACGACATTCGGTCGGCAGACCGCCGTATCACAGCCACCACCCGTCAACTCGAATCGATGATTCGTCTCTCCGAGGCTCACGCACGTATGCGCTTGGCAACTGAAGTCACGGCGGACGATGTGGAGGAAGCGGTGCGTTTGATCCGGTCGGCCATCAAGCAAGCCGCGACGGACGCCCGTACCGGTCTCATTGACATGGGTCTGCTGACCGAAGGTACCAGCGCCAGTGAGCGGCGCAATCGCGAGGCGATCAAGCGTGGCGTGCTCGCCGTGGTCGATGAGCTGGCCGGATCCACCGGCGGCGCCCGCTGGGCCGAGGTCTACCGTGTTCTGAACGAGCAGAGCAGTGCCGGCGTGGATAACGCCCAATTCAACGATGCTGTTCGTGCATTGGAGACGGAGGGCGCGGTCAATATCCTGGGTGATGGTCCGCGACGCAGTATCCGACGCGCCGCCGGAGCTCTGCCCTGAGCGCCATACAAGGGCGACTAGTTGATGAGAAACATGATGCAACGGACTAGATAGCTTCTCGGATAGGTGTGATTGTGTTAATCGCTTGCAACGGGAGGATGGCGCCTGGTGTCTGCTCATATTCTGAGCATGTTTACATAATTTGGGGTGCGACTATTCCTTGGTCACTCATACAAAATCTTAATAATTCACATAAAGCCTGGTACCGTGTAACGCCTATCTCACGAGTCACAGTACAAAATCGTACTCGTCCAATCTCGTCAAGAAGGTTTGTTGAACGCTCCGAAGCTGCAGTATCACCCTTGTCCGAGGACCCCGGGATAGGGGACTCGGAGTGCAGGGTATGGTGCCTGGACCTCTAGCAGAGTCTATATTCCCACTGCAGTCCTGGAGTATGCGAGGCTGGTACCATTACACCATCCCTTCTTTTGGCTAAGAGGATATACGAGGACTTGGTACCTAGTCTGCAATAGTCAGTTGACACCTCAGGCCACAACGTACTTCTGTATGACCAGGCTCGACAAATGCTGGGAAAGCTAGGTGTTTCAACCTATATTTCTTGGGGCCTCTTAGGGTGTTTAAACACACTTCGACAAAGTGTCATAACCATTCCCATAGATCGTGGGTTTAATCAAGGGTTGGTCTGGTCAAAGCTTTAGAATGTAGACTCAGCCTCAGGCAACCGGCCGGTTGATGCTTCGGGCTGCGGTGTATTCTGCGGAGATTGACAAGCCATAACTCATTAGAACAAACGAGAAACCATTCTATGAGGAGGCTCGTCCTTTTCCGCTCTATTGGTTTCTTTTTTCTTTGTAAGCGCTGGATGCTATTATCCCGACACTACGAGTTGGGCGATGATTGTTGGGGTTACAGGCACTCGGCGATGGCTTCCTGGACATGATTATCTCCTCGGGGTGCTAAGCATGCGCAACAGTTGGAACCGATTGGAGGAAACATACCCAGCGAAGCTTAGATCGTACCAGGCCGATGCAGGGACTTACGGTTACTTACATGTTTATTGACCTACGCGGCGGTGGCTGAAGGACTATCTTCGATCTCACCGCAGGGCTGATGCACGCCCTAGGTAGATGTTGCAACTAAGTTTTTGATATGTGCACCATCTCACGACCATGCAAAGTCGGCGTCACTGATGGACAGACACATTCTCGGTTGGGACGCTGCGCTGCTTGTGCCGGGCGCCGGCGTCACTGCCCAGTCAAGATTCCAATCCGGCCAAAGAGCACGTGCCTCAATGGTCCAGTGCTGTTGGGCAACTAATGTTATTTGTTGCGATCCAGTCCCCGAACCACATTCAAACACCGGCCTGTTTGCTGATTGAAACAGGTGGCTCGCTAGTGTAGAAACTAGACTACAGCCTCAAGTTCTACCAATATCAGTCTCGATATTATAGCCTGGTGGGATAAATTGCAGAATCTATCCTGCTAGCTGCATATTAAGTCAGCCACTGCCGTAGTCTAGTACCCGGTTAGCATCGCTACTCATCTTAATTGGTGACTTTATGAGTTCTAGTCCTTTGCATCGGAGCCGATCGGTCTAGACAGGCGAGGAGAGACACAGGCAACAACCTTTAAGTAGTAATCCAGGTGAGTCAAATATATATAGTGCTCGGCTATTCCGAGATAGAACAAAACCCCGGAGCAGTTTTTGCGCCGTGCGAATGGACTCGGTTGATGCAAGAGGGCTTTTCAAGGCCCACGGGGGCTAGTCGAGTCATTTGCCGGATTGTACACAGTACAATTCAACAGAAGACAGTGCTATATCGAATCTACCAGCCGTGAAAAGAGAAGAAGAATGAGAATGGGACGGCAAGGTTGGTGACGATCGCAGCGGTGCGGCAGCGGGTGGAGAAGAGCTGCAAACCTCGTGTCGACTCGGGCTAAACCTAAGGCAGCAAAGCACCCTGGTTTAGAGCAGCACCTGCTAAATCGACTGGCTGACAATCCATGAGCAAACAATTTGACACTAACACTTAGTATACTCGCCTCTCTGATGCTTTACCTAGTTGAGATGTAGTCCCCTATCTAGTTTACTGGTCAACTCAAACAACACCACTCCGCGCAACCAACTGCCACTTCGGTCGATTAATGTGGCCAATTTACCGTGGTCTTTGTTGCCTTTGAGAGCTGAGGTGGTGATGAATAAGACGCGCCCGGACCACTAATGGAGCCGTGTTATCGATTGCAGTCACGGGTTGACGTCGTTTCTGGGCCCTCCCCCCAATCCATGGCCAGAACCTCGAAGCTATCCATTATCCATCATAGCTCCTCTCCAGGCTCCCTCAACCCTGTCTCTCACTCATCACCGAAGAAAAACTTCTCCATTCTCGTCGCCTCTTCTGGGACTAGCCGTCGTCTATCAGCTTCTCCATTTTTTTTCATCCAATTCTCAGTTGACCGGCCTATTCCTTCTTCGTTCAGCCTCGCTTCCAACGTCTTCTCCGCCTTCCCGCTTTCCCCCCTGCGTCCGCATCATGTTCTTTACCTGACACTTGCCCACCCCATTCTCTTCCTCTACTCTACCTATTCTCTCACCCTTCGCATACACCCAGCTTACTTGGATATCTGCGCGACTCGTTAGAAATATTTCAGCATGAGGTTGGTCCACTACAATTGCTCCTTGGAAGACGAAACCGCTCCACTCACCATTCCACCCTTCTCTCTAGGTTCGGGGAGCACCTCCGATCGTCCATGATCAAGGAGTACTACTGGTACTACATCGCCTACGAAGAACTCAAGAAAGCTCTGAAGACCCGATATGTCACGGAGCCCACTCCCGAAAATGCCAGCCCCGATCGCCAGCCCTGGTCGGAAGACGACGAGAAGCACTTCGTGACGCTGCTGGAGAGCGAATTGGACAAGGTCTTCAACTTCCAGCGGATCAAGAGCGCCGAAATTGCTCGTCGCATCCAGGCGAGCGAACAAGAGGTCAACGATGTCGTCTCGCGCCTTGAGGCTGCCACCAGTGCCCGTTCCGACAGTGTCTCCCACAACCGACCCAACCGCAGTCCGCCCTCAGACGACGATTTCCTAGTGCTCGAGCAGGCCTTGAGCGACATCATCGCCGACGTACATGACCTGGCCAAGTTTACGCAATTGAACTATACGGGGTTTCAGAAAATCATCAAGAAGCATGATGTGAGTGGTCTTTTGAAACCCGGAATGACATCATCCACTGAATGGGACTGTTTTGGAAACTGGAGCGCCCGCTAACGGCTACATGCAGAAACAAACGGGGTGGCATCTGAAGCCAGTATTCGCTGCGCGCCTCAATGCCAAGCCATTTTTCAACGACAACTATGATGCGCTAGTGGTTAAATTGTCCAAGCTCTACGATCTTGTGCGGACCAAGGGTAACCCCGTCAAGGGTGATTCTGCGGCCGGTGGAAGCCAGCAGAACTTTGTCCGTCAAACCACCAAGTATTGGGTACACCCAGACAATATCACCGAGCTCAAACTGATTATCCTCAAGGTAAGCAGCTCACCGTGATTCGTCATTTCCCTCGTGTGCTAATAGGATGAAATAGCACCTTCCCGTTCTAGTCTTCAACCCAAGCAAAGAGTTTGAGGAGAAGGACGCTGCTATTTCCTCTATTTATTACGACAACACTGATACCTGGGAACTATACCAAGGTCGCCTGAAGAAGACCGAAGGTGCGGAGGCTATCAGATTGCGTTGGTATGGTGGCATGGAGAGCGATCAAATCTTCGTGGAGCGCAAGACCCACCGGGAGGATTGGACTGGAGAGAAGTCGGTCAAGGCGCGTTTCTCGCTGAAAGAGAAGCATGTCAACGACTACCTGGCTGGTCGCTTGACGGTGGAACAAATCTTCGAGAAGATGCGCAGGGAAGGTAAGAAGAGCGAGGAGGAAATCGCCAACCTCGAGCAATTGGCGCGGGAAATCCAGTATCGAGTCATCACGCGACGACTTGTACCAGTCACCCGATCTTTCTACCACCGCACAGCCTTCCAACTTCCCGGAGACGCTCGTGTGCGTATCTCTCTTGATACTGAGTTGACAATGGTTCGAGAGGACAACCTTGACGGTCGCCGCAGAGCTGGCGACAACTGGCGTCGCATGGACATTGGTGTTGATTATCCGTTCTCACAACTGCCCCCTGAGGACGTGGAGCGTTTTCCTTATGCCGTCTTGGAAGTCAAGCTACAAACACAGGCGGGCCAGGAGCCACCCAAGTGGATCAGGGAGCTGACAGCTAGCCATCTGGTCGAAGCTGTTCCGAAGTACAGTAAATTTATTCACGGCACGGCCACGCTATTCCCTGACCGCATCAACCTTTTGCCATTCTGGATGCCGCAGATGGACGTCGACATCCGCAAGCCAGCCACCCGCCAGTTTGGAATCACACGTCCGCTGCCCAGCACGTCATTATCCGCGACAGAAACTCCGGAAGACGAGATCTCGGAGGATGAGGATGAGAGCGCAGGCCAGTGGCCGAATGGTGTGCATCGAGTCGAGGCTGCCGATGCTGACCACCATGCGCTGTTCGCAGACTCAGATGGCAATGCGCTAGACATCGAAGAACGCATCGCCGCTCTACCGCTTCCAGGCGACGAGGATTACCCGCTATATGACTCGGATCAAGAGTCATCAATCGACTCGGATGAATTGGAAGAAGCTCGTCGGGTCGGTGGCACATACTACTACAAGCAGCTGGCCAAATACTACACCGAGCACGCCGGCTCTATCTTAATCCATGTCCTCAAATCCCTCATCCCCCGACCTACGCCCACCAGTCTCCCAGCACCCGAGCAAAGCGGAATCGCCGTCATCGGCAACAAGCGTACTGTCAAGCGGTTCCACGCTCCCAAAGGCAAACGTGAGTCTTGCGGCGCCCCCTTTACTTTCTGAGCCATTTCGACCATACAAGAACCACGAACTCTAACACAATTACCAGGAATCCACGTGCCCGTCCGTGTCGAGCCCAAAGTCTACTTCGCCGCCGAGCGCACCTTCCTCTCGTGGCTCGAGTTCTCCATCCTCCTCGCCACCATCGCCGCCACCCTCCTCAACTTCGGCGACGACTACATCACCTTCGCCTCCTCGTGGGCGTTCACCATTTTGGCTTCGCTGTCGCTGATCTACAGTCTGATGCTGTACATCTGGCGCGTTGACAAGATCCGCAAGCGCCGCGACGTCAAGCGCGTGTACTACGAGAAGTGGGGCCCCACCGTCGTCGGGCTGGGCCTGGTAGCCATCGTCATGGTCAACTTCGGGCTCCGTGTCCGGCAGCAAGGGTTCTTGGCCAAGGATGGGCCCGGGGGTCTCGACCTTGACTTCGATGTCACCCCTCCTCATGGTGGGGAGTTGTAACCTGCTACATGAGCTTGGGCACAACACTCTCCGACTGAGTATTTTGGGCTCTAGTAGCTGTGATTTGATGTTATTCTCTGGCTTAGTAGGATGATGACGACGATGAAGAGGCTATATATCATGATGACTTTTTTTTTGCCGGCGAGTCTTGGTTTGTTCTCGTTGTTATGTGTTCTGGCTGATTGATCGAGGGAAGAAGGGGAAAAGAGAATTTCAGTGTCGATTTGCGATCGGCAAGTGTGTGAGTCAGCGATTGGTTGATGAAGTGTATACACCTATCCATGTCATGTGTTTCCCAGTCATTCGTCGCTGCATGTGCATGTGCATGTGCCTGTTTGTTGTTTTTGTTTTTGGTCCGATTGTTGATACCATACTCTGCTATACCACCGTCTGGAGTGACGATAAATTGATATATGATTGGATATCTTTCTTGATTCGCAGTATGCATGGATATGACGATCGTCACATGGGGAGCTCGTCGAGATTGATTCGTTTTCAATGTAGGGAGAGATAGTGGCTATTACAGAGTGGAGAACTGTCTGCGTCTACGGAACCCGTCTACACCGCAGCAGGTCGTAGCTGGAATGCATAAATGAACACTTATTGGTCCAGTATTCTGCCACCATGTATCTCCCCGAGAGCATCGAGGGAGACAGTAGATACAAGAGATGGAAAGCCATCCATCCACCCCGCCTGACAAATCAAGAGTCGAAATCCACCACCGGAACCACCGTGTCCTCCAACCGGACGGCGTGCGGGTTCGACTCCTCCACGCCGGAGTACCGGTTCAACCAACCGAGAACCTGCTGATGCCAGACGAGGCTGTTCTCCTGGTTGGTAACCCTATCGTTTGCATGGATTAGTTCGCGCTGTCGCACAAATTCAAGAAAACAACAATGAAAAGCGGAAAGGGCAAACCGCACCAGTGATCCTCATCCGGGAAGTTCAAGAACCGACTCGGCACGCCGCGCTCCTGGAGGACGTTGAACAAGGCGATGCCCTCGGCGACGTCGAGGCGGTAGTCCTTGTCGCTGTGGACGACGAGCTGCGGGGTCGCGAACTGGAGGATCCGTTCGGGAGCGGAGGGGTCGAAGCGCCGGTAGTTGTCGCGGTTGGCCCAGAAGGTGCCGTTGAACTGTTATGTTGCATGAAGTTAGGGAGGGTTGGCTTTTGATGGGGGACAGGTGTGATGAGAATGGAGGGTGTGTGTAAAGAAGAAAGGGGGAGCGCACGTCATGTTCGATGAACCACAACTCGTCGGTGGCGATCTTCGCATCGGCGACGAATGTCCCATCGTGAGAGACGAGCGCCTTGAGCTTGCGGCCCAGCTCCGAGCCCTGGATCCAGTTGACCATGAATCCGCCGTAGCTGGCGCCGGCGGCGACGCCGTGGTCGGTGTCGATGAAGTCGAAATTGTCGTGGACGTGCTGCCAGGCTTTCACGAGGTCGTCGTAGGGAGCACCTCCTTGGAGTATGGTTAGCATGGTGAGATCCCAAGGAGTGGAGAGAAAAAGGGCCTGGTCGTACCCCAGTCATTTGCGATGGCGTCGGTGAGGGCGTCTCCGAAGCCAGTACTGCCTGTTGGATTCGGGGCGATGACGACGTAGCCCTGATCGGCGAAGACCTTGGGATTCCAGCGCGTGCTCCAGGAATCGGCCCATGAGCCTTGGGGTCCACCGTGGATGTATAGAACGAAAGGATAAGTCTTGCTCTTGTCGAAGCCCTCCGGGTAGATGATCCAGGAATGAATCTGAGAACCCGATCAGTGCCTGTCCGGTGAGAAGAGGCAGGGTATACTAGACTTACCTCGGTCCAATTACCTTGATAATAAAACTCATCAATATCAGCAGAGCTCAATCCAGCAAGCTCGGGATCAATCTCGTTGGCGGATGCCAGTGTCTTGATGACCCCCTGGTCGGGACTAGCTGTATAGATAGCCCAACTAGTCCACATGGCCTTTCCGGTGACAAGGATAGTGGAATATGGCAGGACATGGTACGCCGCTACAGAGCCACCGTCGGTGAAATTCTTCGGCTTGAAGTCATCTCCTGCATCCGCTGGAATAGCGAAAAGCCTGGTTCGACCGTAATCCTCACTTGTAACGACAAGATTGTCTGAATCGACCCAAGCTACCGTGTCTGGCGAACGATCCCAGTTCTTGGCAAGTGTGGTGATGGACTCATTAGCACCGATAGTATAGACGTACAAGGTGCGCCTGTCGGACTCGTACTGTCTGTCTTCCATCTGGAAGTATGCAAGTTTGTCACTGTTCGGAGAGAAGACGGGGTTGCTAGAATCTCCTTGAACCCCAGCAGGAGTGACGGCACTCTTGGGTCCATTGATTGCGACAGCTCTCTTCGAACCATCATGGGGCACAAGATAAATGTAAGAGGTTGTGAGGTTGGCACGAGGTAGCTCCGGGGCCTTGCTTTTAAAAGCTACCCAGTTGCCGTCGGGCGAGAGATCATAGTCCGAGTTTCCTCCAAAGGGAGGATAAGGGCTCTCGGCATTCTTGATCGGGGACACCAGGTTCGTAAGACCACCTTCTGAAGCATAACGACCTGTGCTGTTACCGCCAGCCGAACTGCTCAATGTGCCTGAGAACACAGCATGAGAGGGTGGGGTAAGGTACGTATTCCAATGGCGGATGTAGAGGCTGTCATAGATGCGAGCTGAGCTTAGGGACTTCTCGGCTAGCTTCTCATTGTAGGCCGTGCCATTGCCATAAGCCTTGCCACGAAGAATGAACCGCACATCACCCGAGTCCGTGACAGCTGTCTTAAGACCGAGGAAGTTCGCTGGTAGGGAGGCTGCCTTGTATCTGCATGTCATTGTCAGGTATCATTCATCAACGGTGAACGGAGAATTTCGAGTTTACCCGTTCTGGAAGTCTGCGATATCTGAGATCCAAAGCTCGACACCACCGGGGATGTCTGCGTTGGTACTATTGATATAGAGAATAGTGGAGTCATCCGTGCCAAGCCAGATGATCTCAGAGACATTACTGTCATTCGTGAGAGTACTGGTCTCACCCGATTTCAGGTCAATCAGACTCCACCATGAGCTTCCGGAATGGGTGTCGAAGGAGTACTGGGAGATGGAGAAGAGACCGAGAGCCTGATGTTGTCAGTCCTCTGAAGATCTATGATCGGATCAAGCGACATACTCCAGATGGATTGGGGATGACTTCGTCTCTCCGCGGAGCACTAATCAATTGCCTGCAGGATATGAGACATCAGCAACAATACGATTGTGATTACGCCATGAGTTCGTACTCGGGGGTCAGTGCTGAAGCCGCTGAAGCCGCAGCAAGAATGGAGAGCCATCGTAGAGCTCCCATGATAACGTTGTAGAACAATCGCACACAGGTCGCAATCCAGATTCCGGTGAGAAAGTTCGCGTTGCACAGAACACAAACTAGGAGAGTCAGACAAAGGGGCCTATTTATGAGGCCAAGAAGACCAGGCCGAGAAGACGAAGAGCGAGTGAGTGGTTTGGAGAGTGCAATGATGAAATGAGGGAGTCAGTTAGGGACCTGCCCGATCAGGATAAGCAGCAACAAAAAAAGTGGACAAGCAAGGGCGGGTTGCAAGTCTTGGGTTGCAATGCCAAGTTGATACACATTCCCGACTGCTGCTTGGCACCCTGAAGTGTCTTGCATTGCTGTCATTCACATGGTCTGATTGCTTGCTTGCTAATATTGTGGGTTTATGAGGAGATACCCAGTACGATGCGATGCGAGGCGAGGCGAGGCGAGTGTAACCGATACGTCAGACATCTCAGAGTCATTCATTATCTATGTTGATTAATCAACGGGCTGGAGCTTCAACCACAGCACCTGGACTTCCAGTATGTATGTACGTAATAGATAGGACAGCCAGAACAGCCAGAACAGCCAGAACTCTCGGCTCAGTACTCAAAGTCATCGTCTACTCCCTTCTTAGCATTTTCCTTTTGCACCGCCTCTTGCTTGCGGTACATCTCCGCCACTGCCCGAGTCGTCGTCGCCTCATCGGGCTTCTTGTCGTCACGGCCTTTAATGAATCGTGGGAATCGAAGAGAAATCCCTTTGCCTCCGCCAGTAGTTCCCTCAAACTCGTCGGCCGCAGCCTTATAGCGCGGACTCAGTGTTAGATCAGCAGTCTTGACCTCCCAGACAAAGCGCGGCTCGAACCACACATCCGGCTGATCTTTGGGGACAGTTGAGTGGGAGTAAAACGGCTTCGGCCGGTCAATGACGATAGGAGAAAGTTGTTTATGAAGCTCCTCCAAGTCAGCCTCCGAGAAACCTGTGCCAATGTTGCAGACCGTCTCGTAGGTCTGCGTGCTCGTGTTGTAAGCAGCTAGAAGGAAGGCACCGTACACTGACGTACGCTTGCCTCGTCCGTGATATGCACCCAAAACCACGAGATCTAGGGAGTCGCCGACTCCGGCGAGGTAATCCTTTTTCACCTAGTGGCGTATTTAGTAACAGACACAAATCAGGCTCGGGTCTATTCGACGTACCTTGAGCCAGTTGCGGCTCCGCTTGCTTGGTTCATAACCACTCTCTTCAGTGTCCAGCATCTTCACCATCAACCCTTCACACGAGGCCTTTACACTTTCATCAAGTAGAGTCTGGATCTCATCCACAACGTTGGTATTCCCATACTGCGCAAACTGGAACTCGCCTTCAACAGTCTCGAATGACTCGTGAAGAAGCTCGCGACGCTCTCGCAGGCTCTTTTTCACCGTAGGCTATTGCTTCGCGTCAGTGTCTCGGGCTTGAACGATCAAAGGACAGACGTCATACCTCTCCGTTCAAGAAAAGCAGGTCAAAGGCGAACACGCAGACTTTGACTTTAACATCCTCCGCTTTGACATCCTTCCTCTTGCGAGTCATAAGTTGCTGGAATGGCAAAACCTTCTTGTTCACTGTATCCCAGGCCACGGTCTCACAATCGAGGACAAAGCTAGTGACACCGCCCTTCACCCATGTGTTGAGTTTCGCAAGCACATCGGGATACTTCTTGGACAGATCTTCCGAGTTGCGTGAGAAGATGGAGCTAAGACCCTGGCTACCACTCTGCAATGTCGCCTTTGCTCCGGGGTACTGGTGGACTGAATCGGGTGCAACATAGTGGATCTGAGCTCTCTCGCCATCATACTTATACTCACAGGTAAAGTCTTTTCCTTCGAATCGATCAAGAACCTCCGTAATGGACTTGGTTGGCTTGGCAAGCATGGGCTTGATGGGGATGCCCGGCTGCAGCTTGCAGTGCTCGTGCAGATTCGAGAGACCATGCTCGAGCATCAACGGAATAATAATCTCGTAAGCGGGCAGCTCGCTGTACACAGTCTTCAAGATAGCCTCACCCTGGGCCAACTTTTCGGTAGAGGGTGCCTTCTCTCCTCTGAACTCAGCCTCGTGCGTGACAACGGCTTGAGCGAGGGCAACAAGGACCGTCTTCTCCGCTAAACCAAGTCTAAGCTTTCCTTCTAGGAAACGGATGATATACTTGGCTTCACTCGGTCCGCCCTTGTCCTTGGTAATATCGATGCCCTTGCTGCCTTTGCCTGCAGCGGCGGTATCGGCCGCAGAAAGAAGCTTCTTGATGCCGGAGATCTTCTTATCTTGAGAACCGTGTCCCTGCACCTTCGCAATGGTAAGAAGACCTTCATGCACGCCTCTGACTGTCAAGGGCTTCGGCTTGAACATGGTCGGCTGATTGGAGCGACTCTTGGCGGCGACTAGCCCGAGGTCGCCGATCTCATGCTGATCAGCCTTGATGACGGCCAAGCTCCGTCCTGTGCTCTCACCAATCGCCTTCATGATTAGAGATTCGCCAATTCCAAGCTCAATGCCTGCATAGTCCGCAGCCAGTTTGTTGATCATAAGCTGGACAGTGGGAAGAAGGTCCTGCGGGGTCAAGCGCAGTACCTGCCGAAGAAACAGAGAGCAGTGAGCGAGGATGACCAATCTTTTGGTAGTCATTTCTATCAACGAGAAGGTCGTACACAGTGCTGCATATGGCACCGGGTCGCCAGCTTTCCAGTCCGGATAAGGCTCACTTCCGCTTGCTTTGAGCGTGGCCTGTACCTTCTCGATTTTCTTCTTTTTCACCTCCGGCTTTTCGTCTTCCTCATCCTCACTAAGCGATTGTGCTTCCTCCTCCTCTGATACTTCTTCCTCCTTCTCGGGTGTCTTTTCCCCCGAAGCTTTCTCGATTTTTAGAGATTCGGAGGGTTGGTTGGATTCGGTTTGCTTCTTCGGACTCTTCGGCGACGGTGATTTTTTCTTTGGAGAGACTTTAGGAGAGGCAGTCGATCCATTCGCTTGCGAGTTTCTCCGACGGCGCTTGGGTGCAGGCTGAACATCGCTGTCTTCATCTTCGCTGCTGTTCTCTCTCTTCGACGTGGTCGTATCCTCCTTGTCGTTTGTTTTCACTGTTTCTGGCTCGGCGCTAGAAGACTTGGCTTCGTCCATGGGTTCGTCCTTGACCTTGGCGCCGTTGACAGCGGCTGACTCTGGAGCCTCCTGGGTCTTGCTCTTTTTGCCCGAAAACGCGAGCGTGGTCTGCTTCTTAGGCGCATCTCGTGGGGCGTCGGAATTTGATCCGAAGAACCTCCTAAAGATTGTCATCATGTATTAGTTGAGAAACTCTCGGGACCAAGAATCGAGAATACCTAGGCGCCAGTCATTAAAGACGCACCCGAGAGTTAGCTGGGAATCCTTGACGTACCCCAGAGTTGCTTGTTTCCGACCCTTAGAATCCGCCATTGCGAGAAATAGTGAGGGACGGAGACGATGATCTGATCGCAGGCAGAGACTGGATACGGGCGGCCTTGTCCAGGCAAGCGAAGAATGGGGGCGCGCAAAGTGTAGGGTCGAATGCAGAGTCCTCGGAGCTGTGGTGCCAAAGGCGGGATTCCTGGGAAGGAATGGAAAAGACGGCGTAACACACGCGGAACGGTATGAAGAGAGCATAGACGTTCGCTGCTACCGCCTTTCACCTGATAATAAATTTTGCCAGCTTGTCAGTTTATATGCATTGAGGGTCTGCAGTTTCCATGGGCCAGGCACACTAGGTAGACATTGCTGCCTTCCAAATTGCTTTAAGCTTCAACGGGAGCCTTGAAGTTAACGCGACGTGACGTGACGCGAAATCAATTAGTGTCACGTGATGAGAGTCACAACTAGGGCAAGTTGTGTTGTTGGCTTGGGTTCTTGACGGGACGATGAAAATCACATCCGGGGTAACTTATCATTTACCTTAGCACCAGTGCTTGATGAGAATGCCTACTCTTGAGTCGAGTCTGGCTACAGCTCAATACAAGACCTGAGTTGAGCCAGAGTGACGCATTTGCTGATCAAACAATGCAAACCTCTCCACCTTTACCGCCCCGGGAGTCGGGCAGAAAGTGATCGCGAGGGCGGAGAGGATGGATTATCGATACTGCTTCCTTTTGATCGCTGCAATGCACAACCTGATGTTTCGTTGTAGCTAACTTGGAGGCTACTTGATAATCTGACTGAATCATTCAATGGCTGAAGTATCTCAGATTTCATGATTGCTTTCGTTACACCTAGATCAGTCTAATTCGATGGAGATCTCCCGGCAGGAAGCTTTCACCAAGGTATGACTCCAGTTCAGTATCATGTCGAACCAGACTAATGCATAACAAAGCTCAAACCACAATGTGTGGAACTGAGTGCTGTCGGCTTGCGCTTCCGTGGGAGTCAAGCATCTCCTAGTGAGGTCTTCAAGGCTTTGAAATCCGTGTACGCCGTCCTGAACGAACTCGGCAATAAAGATGCCCTGGACGAAAAGCTCGCGGAGTATGCATTCTTCCCTCTTTGTCACGTCTTCAACGAGACGCAAAGAACACCAGTCAACTCTCTGGAGCTTGCTGTCAAATGTCTGCAAATCCTGATCGAGAAAGGATGGCGGAGACGCCTATCTCCTCAAATGGGCAAACAGCTCATGATACTTCTGACCTTGATCGTGGGAGGTACGCCGAGCAAAGCCAACGGTAGCCAGCTCGCACAGGCTCGGCCAGCAGAATTGTCGATTACCGGCTTCAACTGCCTTTCAGCTATCTTTAATGTCCTTGAAGGTCCCGAGGCCACCGCCACCATCTACCACGAAGTTGGTACCGCCACTGTGGTCGATCAAACGGTCTATGTCCTGCTAGAAGGAATTAGCGACGACCAATCCGATCAACTGTGCATTTCGGCGGCCGAATCGCTCATAGCTCTTTATCATCGCATCACTGATAGGGTAGTCCTGGCTAGTATCATGCCCCGGACAGTCTCAACACTAACAAAAGTGATAAGACCCACGACGCAGACGCGGCGCTCTTACAAGCTTCTGAGTCTTTGCCTTCAAATCCTCACCTACATTCTAAGAACAGTTCTCAACGATCGAGCTTCGAAGGTGAACGAAAAACAAGATAAATCACAGAAGCCGGACGATCCGCTTGTGCTTGATGCCTCCTGGTTGAAAGCTACAGCCACGCAGATCAAGCTCGCGCTTGCCAATATTATACAGGTCAGACGGCACGAACGGCCCGAGGTACAAACGGCCCTTCGTGAACTATGCTTGATGGTGGTAGAAGAGTGTAAAGTCACGCTGCAAGAGTCGCTACCGATCATTGTCGAGACCTTGATCGTATTGTCCGACGAGGACGATAAGAATATACCGAATGAAGCATTCACAGCTCTTACCCACCACGCTACAACTTACCCAGTCGTGGTAGATAACCTCAGGGATTCTCTGCACACCTGGATCACTTCGTTCCCACGGACTATGCAAGCCAATGACGAAACAGCGAAACAATGGGCAGTTAGACAGATATCGACCGCCTTTCAGGTGTTGTCATACGTGCAGTCGAGTTCCGATATCCTGGAAAGTAGCCTGGCGTCAGGTATATGTGACAGCGTTGCTGCAGCCGTGAGCCACACAGTGAATGCACTGCAGCTTCTCAGCACCTCTGCCATACAATTTCAGAACATGGAAGTCTTGCAACATGGACGCAGCGCCGTCAGTTTCGAACCCGTGCTTATGGAACATAAAAGTCAGCGCGACACACTGCGCGATCTTCGAACCATGATTGTCAGACTGAGTTCCTCAGAATCCGGCAACAGAATCACACGTCTCATCATCAACCGACTTTACCAAGAGCACGGCGACGCCCTCATTTCACCACTGTGGCTTTCATTGAACTTTCTCACGAGTAACCTGCAGGCTACATCAGCCTTCGATGACTTTATATCGCTCGACGAACTTGAACCCTCAGGCCAACCCGCAACCAGGACTGGAATGATCGAGGAACTGTACTACATCGCACTGCCAGTCTTGAACGAGCCACTGGCCAATGACTCCCGCGACTGGCGGGTACAGGCTCTTGCGCTAGAGGCCGTCGCTCTGCAGGCCCAACAACTCGGCGAAGCCTTCCGGCCGGAATTGATGGATGCGTTGTACCCAGTCCTCCAATTACTGGCTTCGAGCAACCCAAAGCTTCAGAGACATGCGATGACGTGCTTGAACCTGCTCACGAACGCATGCAACTACAAAGACGCCAGCACTATGGTGATAGAGAACGTTGATTACCTTGTGAACTCAGTGGCGTTGAAGCTGAATACCTTCGATGTATCTCCCTATCCGCCGCAGGTGCTGCTGATGATGGTGAAGCTCTGCGGTGCCCGGCTGATCCCCTACCTGGACGATCTGGTGGATTCCATCTTCGGTATCCTAGACATGTACCACGGCTACCCCAAGCTCGTCGAGCTGATGTTCCGAACACTAGCGGCCATTGTCGACGAAGGAACCAAAACGCCCGCCGTGCTAGCAATCGGTGACGGCAAAGGCAGCACCACCCAGCCCGACCACCGCAAGAAGAGATACGAAAGCCTGCAGATCTCCACCCTCGCGCAAGACTTTGCCCAACGACGAGCCAAACGCGCCAAACTCACACACGAGCTCCCGGACGAGCCCATCTCGCACCCTCGCAAGCCGTGGAAGAGCTCACCCCAAGACGAACAACAACCACCCCCCACCGAATTCGACAACACCCTCGCCGAGCTTCTCGAGAAAGACGAATCCGACGAGCCCCTCCCAGCCCCCAAGGAACCAGAGGACGGCGAAAAGCCGCTGAGCAAACCGCACACCCTGCTCCTGCACATCGTCCGCTCGATCCCGTCCTACCTCACCTCCCCGTCCCCATACCTCCGACGCTCCCTCCTCACCATCCTCACCGACGTCTTCCCAACCCTCTCCCTCAACGAAAATAGTTTTCTGCCGCTAATCAACGACCTCTGGCCCACCCTCGCCGCCAGAATCAGCTTCCCGTCCTCCCCATTTAGCAGCACCAGCACCAGCACCAACCCCCAATCCGCACCCACACCCCTAACCCTCACCACCACCACCGCAGCCCCAAATAACCCAGAATCCCTCGAGGAAGAAACCTACGTCACCACAACCGCCTGCCATGCCATCCGCACCCTCTGCCACGCAGCCGGGGACTTCCTGGCCTCGCGCGTGGAATCCGAATTCCCCCGCTGGGAGCGCTTGTACCGCCAAACGTGGACGAAAGTCCGGCACGACGCCGAGAAGGCCCTCGAGCGGCGGTCACGGCAGCATCCACCCCACCAGCCCGACAAAAAGCTTCTCGACATCACTCCCTCAGAGAATCACCCGCGTACAGCCACAGCCACAGCCACATCCACATCCACTCCAAACCTCCACCTCAATCTCACGCAATCCCTCTCCCTCCACGCGACCAGCGCCCGCGCCTTCACGCCCCACCACGCCATCTGGCGCGGTTTGCTCCCGCTCTTCATTACCCTGCTCACGCACGTGCGGCTTCCGCTGAAGGTCGGGGATACGATCGCCCGGTTTGTGGTGGAGTGGGTGGTTTTGTTTGCGGGTGGTGGGGCGGAGGTGTATGAGCCGTGGTCGGCGAGGAAGAAATTGAGTGCTGACGGTGGTCGTGCGGATCAAACCGATGAACGATCTGCTGATCTAGGGTCGATTGAAGAGGCGCTGGAGGCGCTGGAGACGTGGAATGCGGACTTGACCTGGTTTCTCTTTCAGGAGCACCGGGCTCGCGGAGTTGGGTCGAACATCCAACAAAAGACGAGGAGTAGTCCTTTGATTTGTGAGGTGGTGGAGGAGCCTTTGAAGGTGTGGACCGTCCCGGGGACGGGGTTGAGGTTCGCAGAGTTGACTTTTTGAACATGAACAATAGTCGGGAAGTTGATCAACACAAAGTGGTACAGTATATTGCCTAAGCTGGATCTACTATTCATAGGGTGGAGATCAATGTATAGAGCAGAGAAGTTTATTGGTAGCTAACTAATATGTTCTCGTCTCGTGTAAACCTCTCAGACAACAAACTCAAGCAACAGCGGGTCAAAACCGAGTATACGCATTAAACGAGTGGAGTCGGTGAGAAAAACAATAAGCGAGGAGACAATAGGTGGAAGAATTCCCGAAAGCGATCATCTAGAACTAGAAACCAGCAAGCTGGCGGCAGTCTACTCATCGTCTTCCTCGCTCTCCTCCTCGCTCTCGGCGTTTTCAAGCCACTCGAGGAAGGGCTCAGCGGCCTTGCGGACCTTCTTGCTGGTCGAGATGTCGACGTACTTCTTGCTAGCCTTGGAACCCCAAGCCTTGAGGGTGTCCTCAGAGATGAGGTCGTGCTCGTAGTACTTGAGCAGAATGGCAGGAATCTGCCCGATCAGCTCGGGGCGGTCCTTGCCGACGAAGCGCTCGGTTCCACCCAGGAAAGCCTTCTCGTGACGCTCGGAAGTGATCATCTTCTTGAGAAGACCGGCACGGGCGGGGATCTGCTTAACGATCTTGTCGTCGAAGATGGTTTGGGCGAGAACGGCCAGAGTCTTGTGCTTGCTCTCGATGCCATACTCCTTGGCCTTCATGTAGATGTCGACATCGCTGACACCAGTGACGCCACCCTTCTGAGCAGCAGCGTCGATGATCCAGCTACCAAGCTCATCGTAGGCGGACGGGCCATCGGCACCGTCCTCGTCGGCATCCTCCAGAACGAGGGTGCGCTTGAGATCATCGGGGAGCTCCTTGGCACGAGCCTTGACGGCCTCCTCGGAGACGTCGACCGCCCAGTCATCGTCATCAATTTCATCCTCGGCCTCAATTTTCTGGGCCTGAGCCTTGATGCGGCGGGTGAGCTCGTCGTCGCTTCCTGCTTCCAGGGCGGCATCGGGGCTCTCCTCATCGCCGTTGTCGGAGTTGCTGTCTCCGGGGCTGCCATTGCTGTCACCGTTGGCTGCCTTGTTCTTCTCCTTCTTACGATCGCGGCGATCCTTCTTCGAAGCCTTGTCCTTCTTTCCTCCCTTGCCCGAGGCGACATCACGCAGGATGAAGGTGCTCAGCTTGAGACGAGAGTCGACCTCGGAACGTTGACCACAGGCCTTGCAATCCAAGAAGATCTTCTCGTCCTTGATGTTGACATCCGTTTCCGGATTCTTGCACTTCTTGCAGAGCACGAACTTGGAGATGAAGCCATCGAGATAGTCCTGAAGCTTGGGGGCATCATGAGCACCGTTGATGATCCAGCGGTCATCGGTCGGCTTAGCGTTGGCCTGAGCACCGAGCTCGAAGCCGAAGTACTTGATGACATAAGCGGGAGGCCGAGCCAGAGACTGAGCGACCGAGTTCAAGTTGACAACGACGGTCTTAATACCGTTGCCCTTGCCCTCGATCTTCGACTGCAGGCGCTCCATCTTGTAGCGGTAGAAGGGATCGGAGACATCCCGACGAATGTTGACAGTAGCCATGATGACGGTTGAGGTTGATAAAAATCTTCAGGAAGACTGATTGTTGTGGTTATATTAAGCGGGGAGGATTCTGGACCAGGGATATCTTGTAAGAACAAGACATGCGTAGATTCCTAGTTGAGAAGGAATGGTGGCGGTTTTTTGTTTTGCGATCGTTTAGAACGAGAACGATGGAGGGCAGCCCAAAAGCTTTCAGCCACAGGACTTCGAATGTCTACTACAAGGTTTCGACGTGAAGCGAAACGATTGCAGCTTGAGCGGCAGGTGGTGATCGAAATCTCTGACGCAGGACGAATACATAGACAAGTTCTCGACCGACTCTATTTTCAGTGGCTTTCTCTGGCAGGAAAGAGAGAAACCAACGGGTGGTTCTTCTGTGGGGGAGGGAAAATCGACACGGTCAGATTCGCAATCCTGGTGGAGGAATGACAGAAAGGATGGTGGCAGTGAGACTAACCAGAGTGGCTTGTGCGTGAACAAAACTTGAGGTGCAAACCAGCAGGCAGAAAGGTCGCCTGAAGGGTGATTTAATGGGACAGCAGCGTATAACGCCGATGGAGTTGGAATAAAAAAGGGGGGGAGTGGTTGACAAAAACCGAGAAGTGATGTGATAGAGAGTGGGTGAGAAAGAGAAGAGAGAAAGAGAAGGGGAAGAGAAGGAGATGCGAGCGAGGGTAGAAAAGGTAGAAAAGGTCCCCAAACAAAAAAAGTCCGACCCGTTTTGGTGCCAAGCACTGATTGGGAAGGAATGGAAAAGGCAGGCACTTCGACTCCCGGCGGCCTGAACAATATGGCCACCAAGTGAAAATTTGAGATGAAAAATGGAGACGCTGAGTCAGCTGCCTCCCTCCCCCCCCCCCCGAATTGAGTGAGGATGCCGGCCTTCCGGTTACACGTGCTCCCATTCACTCAATCCAGTCGCTAAACTATTGTTCGCTCTCTTGTAATTCTTCTACTTCTGCTCCGAGGTAAATCTTGCTTGCAACAATATCTGGGAGGCTATAGCTCGTGGTTGTGTCCGACCTTATCCCCGAGATCATCGTGTCGCTGCCTGCTCCCATGAACCCTGCTCAAGCATGCTATGGATGCCATGCATTTGTCTCAATTCGATGCTACGTGGAGATGTTAAGCACTTACGACATTATGTCCTGCCTGCTAGGCTACCATCACCCTGTAGTTACACAACCAGACTGGCCTGCTTATCCTAGACAAGATATCCCGGCCAATCTTCCTAATGAAGTAGTTCTGATGCTTGAGGACTCACCGCCGCCTGTCTTGTCACACACACAAGTCAGGCACTGTGAAATATGAGGTGCATCACGGTAGGATGTCTTCGGGATGCCTTGGACAAGCAAGGAACCTCAGAGACTAGGTCGGCTCAATGTTGCATGGCACTCGCTCGGACCCGGTGGAATATATAGTCGAGGCATTCGTAGCAGTGTGCTATGCAGTAGGCCATTCTCTGGATATTTCCAACATATCAAGGCGTCGCATTCTTTGTGTCTTTTGTCTCAGACACCAATAAAATCATCAAAATGCATATCAAAACAATTGGTGCAACAGCTTGCAGCAGCAAATCGCCATCGACCACAAGGATGTCGTCGGTCGTGCGTATAGAATGACTAACTTTCGGGCGTCCCCACACACTGCCCGACATTGCGAGAAGCCTCTTCCAACCGTCCGAGTCCTTTCACCAAGGATCTTGAATTGTGTGTAAGTCTCTCAGTGGGTATGTTTTACTCTTGATTTCCCTTCCCCGCACGGGTGCGACTAATTTGACGATGCATTAACTTGCATTGTTGGTGGCTCGCTCCCGCACCCCACGTGTGCCCCTCGTCGCAATGTCACGAAAAACTAAATTAACCGCATCTTCTAGCCCCAGGACGTTCTGATAGTCTGTAAATATGGCTCTCGATCTATCTGTATACTTGGTCACCGACTCGACCCCTGCCATTCTCAAGGGTCGGGATCTCTGTACTGTCGTCGAAGAGGCCCTCAAAGGAGGTACGTGCTTTCTCTGTCTGCCAGAGACATCTCCACTGACCACTTATCTCAGGCGTGACTATTGTGCAGTACCGCGAGAAGAAGGCCGACACGGGAGCTCAAATCGAGACAGCCAGGAAGCTGCACCAGATCACCAAGGCCTATGGAGTGCCATTGCTGATCAACGACCGTGTTGATGTTGCTCTGGCCGTGGGAGCGGAGGGTGTCCACCTTGGCCAAGATGACATGGGTATGCATCTCCCAACCCCGTCTTGCAATCTACCGCGCTAACTGCTTGCAGCGATTGAGGTAGCGAAAAAGCTTCTCCCAGAGAATGCCATCATCGGTATCAGCGCGGGGTCTGTTGAGGAGGCCCAGAAGGCGATTGCGGCGGGCGCCGACTATCTCGGCATTGGCACCATGTTCGCCACGCAAACGTAGGTGCCATCTGTTGACTCACCAGCACAAGACATCGATTGACCAGGTCAGGAAAACGAACACAAAATTAATCCTTGGTACAGCCGGTACCCAAGCCATTCTGGAAGCCATCTCCGAGACGGGCCGGACGGTGGGAACCGTCTCCATCGGTGGAATCAAGCAGTCGAATGTGCAACGCGTCTTGTACCAGTCCCGTGCGCCGAACAAGGGGTTGGATGGCGTTGCCATCGTCAGTGGTATCATGGCTGCTGATGATCCCAAGGCTGCCGCGGCCGAGTTCGTCAAGCTCGTTGCCAGCCCCCCTGCATTCGTACACAGTGAGCCGTCGGCTTCGGCGCGGGACACCACCGCACTCCTCAAGCAGGTTCCCCAGGCGATTCAAGATATGGTAAAGGCTCATCCGCTGGTACACAATATGATCAACTATGTCGTGGCCAACTTTGTTGCCAACGTCGCTCTTTCCATGTACGATACCCCCTCGCGGTGCTCACATACTTGACAGCAGGGCTGATAACGTGTAGGGGCGCTTCCCCAATCATGTCTCCATACGGCGACGAAGCCGTCGACCTCCGTCAATTCGGCGGTGCGCTGGTGATCAACATGGGCACTCTCACCAGCGAGAGCATCCCCAATTACCTCAAGGCTCTGCAAGCATACAACGAGCGCGGAAACCCGGTGGTATACGATCCAGTCGGCGCGGCTGCGACCGGCATCCGTCGGGGCGCAGTCAAGCAGCTCATGGCGGGGGGATACTTCAACCTCATCAAGGGCAACGAGGGTGAAATTCGACAGGTATTCGGGAGCAGTGGCGTGACACAGAGGGGTGTCGACAGCGGCCCCAGCAGCCTTGACGACCAAGGAAAGGCTCGGTTGGCTCTTGAGCTTGCTAAGCGAGAGCGTAAGTTTGACTACACGCTTCCATCAATATACATTCTCACAAATTATCTAGGGAACCTCGTTCTCCTGACCGGTGCGGTTGATTACCTGAGCGACGGCGAGCGCGTCATTGCCGTGGAAAACGGCCACGAACTTCTCGGCCAGGTCACGGGAGTAAGTGCACCGACCCCTTTTTTTGATCTGCAAATGCTAATGAAGGAACAGACCGGCTGTGCTGTTGGTACGGTTGCTGGATGCTTTCTGGCCGCCAATCCGAAAGACAAGCTTCTTGCCGTGCTGGCGGGTCTTCTGATGTACGAGATCGCTGCCGAGAACGCGGCGGCGAGGGAGGATGTGCGGGGGCCGGGAAGCTTTGTTCCTGCTTTCCTGGATGAGCTGTATGCCATCCGGCAGGCCGCGTCGAAGGGGGACGACAGTTGGTTTAGTGAGCGGGCGAAGGTGCGAGAGATTTCTCTGTAGATAGAGTGGTACCCAGTTGTTATGATGTGTGTAGTTATAGTACAGTATGTTCCGGCAGTTTGATATGTCTGCCCGATAAACAAGGCAGCCAATACCTCGGCCCTTCCCCGCACCGGACCCGTCCGTTTCCCCGCTCTGCATTCCAACTGCAACTGCACTGCAATCTCCTGCTGATCTTTCCTATAAATTCTCCCCAATACGTCCCTCCCTACCACTGACCACATTCTCAGCAACGTGTAAGAAGCTTATACTCTGCAAAAATGGCCACTCTCACTCGAGCCACGCGCATCCGTATGCCCTATCCTCGCCCCTCCCATTTCCACTACCGTCGAAAACATCAAACTAACCCACTACCCTGAAATCACCAGGCAATCCCGCCCTCTTGTACGTCTCACCAACCCACCCCTCAAAGCCTTGCACCACCCCCCTAAACCACTCCAACTAACAACAAACAAAGCATCTGCGACATCCAAGAAAAATTCCGCAATGTAATCCACGAATTCCCCAAAGTGTACGTCCCCATCCCCAATCCCATCCCTAGTCCCCCCGGAACCACCAACTAACAATCCCAAGAATAACAACAACCACCAAACTCCTGCGCGCGACGCAACCGCTAAACGTGCCAATCTACGTGACGACCCAAAACCGCGCCCGCCTCGGCGACACCGTCTCCGAACTGAGCCCGTACCTGCAGCCCCCACCCTCCTCCTCCACCTCCTCCCAAACCAGAGTCCTTGCCAACATCGACAAGACGCTCTTCTCGATGATCACGCCGGAGCTGGCCAGCCTGCTGCCCAACCCGCAGCAGGGCGAGACGCCCCTGGACGCGATCCTGGTGGGGATCGAGACGCACATCTGCGTGACGCAGACGACGCTGGACCTGCTGAGCCGCGGGCACCGGGTGTACGTGATCGTGGACGGGGTGAGCAGCGCGCACGCGGAGGAGCGCGGGGTGGCACTGCAGCGGTTGCGGGATGCGGGGGCGACGGTGACGACGAGCGAGGGGGTGGTGTTTGAGATGCTGGGGGATGCGGGGCATGCGGCCTTCAAGGGGGTGAGTGGGGTGGTGAAGGAGATGAAGGAGGAGACGAGGGGGGCGTTGGAGGCTTTGGCGAGGATTTAATGTTTCTTTTTAAAGGGGATTAAGGGGGTGAAGGGGGGAAGGGGAGTACTTGTTGGATGGAAGCAGAGACTGGGTTTGAGGTACTTAATAGACAGATTATACTACCAAGTACTGCACTAGGTATATGAGGATGAGAGTATGCGAGGGTCAAGGCCTTTACATTGCTTCGTTTATGGTCATTACTACTGCAGACAGACACAAAAGTGATCGGAGGGGAAATTTACGCCGTGGACCCTGCGCCCTAATCTATTTCATTTAGAGCCAGTACCGGTCGTCATGCTGCGAGGCGCAGCGGACGATTGAGACGCCGTATTGAGCCATCCAAACGCCGACGCCCCGCCAACCGGGTTGGATGCCCACGGTTTAGCAGTGTGCACGCCACCGTCGGGCGAGGTGCGGGTCGAGGTCGGCTGCACAACATCGGCCGGCGAGCTGCTGCCCGGGCCGGTGGTCATCGTCACCGTTCGAGATGGCGCCTTGCTAGGCCGTAGTACTTTCATAGTACGGCCCCGAGGAGGCTTGCCCGTCGCCGCGGAGGCATTCGGATCGCTTTTGGCATCGCGTTTCCACGAGCCCCAAACTCCGGACGCTTCCGCACGAGCCGGCCCACTCGACACGATCCCGGCAGGCTTCTCCTGTCCTTGAACTGGCACCGGATCTGCCAAGGTTTCCGGTGTCTCCGAGAAATGCGCCTTTCGACTATCCTCGGAGTCTTCCGTGAAATATTGCGTTGAGTCGCTGGTAGAAGCCGCTCGTCGAGATGTACTGACAGGGCGTCCGATGACACCCACAGGCGCATGGCCATTCATGTCCGCCGGGGTATCGACTGGGACGGGTTGTCGCTCCTTCCAGCCCGCGCGTGAAACATCCGAAGCCGTGCATAGTGACTTGAAGACAGCGTCGTCCTCGGGCCGGACAAGAGGGATGGATATCTTATTACGCTCGTCATCGACCATGATGATCTTATCTTGAGAGAACAGCACGTCGGCGTTGTGGGAGCGGAGCACATCACTGCCAAGGACAATCTGCACGGACGAGTCCCTGGGGTCGATCTCACGAACCAGGAACCGAACAGTCAAAGTAGGAACCTGGGGGGCAGGACTACTGGACCGCGAGGAGGATTGGTGCACGCTAGCTTCGGGAAGGTACATAGGGAGCTTGATGTACTGCACCTCGCCGTCCTGGACCAGCTGATCTTCCCAGCCGAATCTCCGGACCATCGGATACCCCAGTGAAGAGGTATAGGAGCCAGTGCAGATGGCCGCATACAATAGGGACTCGTTAGAAAAGTTGGTTGTCAACCAGCACCGGATGATGCACGGCACTGGCCCAAGAAGGAAAAAGCCGGGCGAGGGAATGAGTGGCGATCCTACAGCGGAAGAAGCCATCATTCTGCTGGTTGTCTCTAAGCCTAGACTATTCGTTCGAGCGGAATGGTGCGAGTGCCCCGAGGAGCTTTGTCGTCCGTCTGACCGATGCGATAGCGACCGCTCAGTCATAGGGTGGCTGCCTAGGCCACTTCCCGTCCTCAACGGCAGCTCGCTAGTTGATCGACTGGCTTGTCCATAGTAACCGTGGATGGCACTCTCGTCGAACCGAACGCTGTTGGCCCGTGAGGTCCCACGCCTAGGCTCCTCCTCGGTTTCCAGACCCATGGTATTGACCACCGTGTGATGATTTCCCTGATCGAAACCCCTGAACGCGTCGGAGGGAGTATGGAAGACCGACTCTGTAGACAGATGACATCTTAGCCAAACTCCGGAGATGAGGCATAAAGAATACACATACCCGCCGGGATTGTGCCCCCAACAGAGGTGGGAAATGGCGATAAAGGACCCCAGACGCTTCTCAGCCTTGCATCCTCGTCTCTGCGCCGCTCGAGTCTTGCTATCCGCTCTGCCTGTTCGAACTGGGCGGCGTGAAGCTCCTTAATCTCTTCGAAGACGCGCCAGATGTCGTCGCGTGAGGCAAAAGGGAACTGTGCATCCATGTCCAAGTGTGCAAACTGTGCAAAGCGGAGTGATGGGCGGCAGACCCAAGAACCTCTAACAGAATGTTGACGGCACGATTTCACCAGAACTATCACACATACAACACAGTCTTCGTATGAAGTGCCGTTATCGCCCAGTCCTCAGTGATCTGGTCAGGCCCGCTTGCTGATTCCGACGGTCCGCTGTTCCTCCAAAACTCCTCCTCCCTCGTACACTGTGAGACGGCCCTACGGCCGTCCACCCGGTCTGCTAAATGCGAATATTCGTGAAGTGATCTAGAGGCATATACAAACACTTGATGGCCGATATACGAAGGAAGTGGCTGATAAAGCGTGCCGGACGATGGACGATAAGAGTAGAGAGGAAAAGGCGGGAGGATATGCGGATGGAACGGATGAGACGTCGGAGCAGAGGTTGAGCGATGCAGCGTAGAGGACGACCACTTCACCGGTTGAGGGTCTGAAGATCGAGCAAGGAGTGTTTATGAACACGAATCTCTATCGGCAATTCCTAGAGCAGCAGAAGAGAACGCGAGATATTCCTGGCCTGAGGGGGTCTGATGAGAGGCGAGGATGGGCAGTGGGTTCTTTCTTTCCGACGGATCAAGGAAACGAAGGCGTGAGCGGGCCGATAGGAAACAGCTGAGAAAAAGGATCAATGCGAGGTTTATGGCAAGTAAGTGAGAGAGTTTGGTAAGCCGGAGTATAGTGAGATAAAAAGCGAAGGAAGGCTGGGAAGAGTGAGGAGGTTGTGAAGTGCCGTTGGATTGGAAATCATGAGGGGATCCCAATTCGACAGCCTGGAAACCAACTTGGAACCTTGACCCGCCGGCGGCAACCGCCCTCGGCTGAATCTAGACCGCTTTCATCATCGCCATTTCTTTGACCTTCCTCCAATTTATTCTTGTTGCCACAGAGTACCGTGGTGCATCATTGACATCGTTCTTTCATCTAACAGATACATGTATTGAACCACAGTGATCAAGTCTTATGACCTCTACGTTCTTAGCAACGGCAACCCAGAGCAGATGGAGATCTCTTGGTTAACCTACGTTCTGATCTATATATATACAATCCCGCACTCCACAACCGACACCAATCTTTCACCGCGGAGCCTGAGGCCAGGGAGGGAAAATCATCGGAATATTCTGCGGCAGCATATCCGGCCAGTTTGCCTCAATCGCCTTCATCAATGCATCGTACACGATGCGGTACCCTTCCCCGGTCAAATGTAGTCCATCGGTGAACAAGCGCGCGAACTTCTCGTCGTTCGGCAACTCCCTCGACCCCACCAAGGGCTGACCCTCTTTCCATCCCACCGCCGTCATGAATGCGGTCCAGACGTCCACGACCGGGATCCCCAGGGAAGCTGCGAGGTCGCGGGCGCCCTCAGCGTAGACTTTGGCGTTCTGGTTCGTGCGCGTCGGATGCGGGTTCCCCTTGCCCTTGTCGAAGAACTCCAGCTGGTATTCGTTGATTGGAGGCGGGGTAATGATGAGGATGCGCGGGTTCTGCGCGACCGTGGCGGGGTGTTGAATGATACGTTTGAGGTTTTCCTTGTACTGCTCCAAGGGGACGTACTGATTGAAAGCGGGGAGACAGGAATCATTGGCGCCGAACCAGAGGGTCTATAATCAGTGTTATCCAGGTGTTTTGTCTCGTGAAGGAGGCTTCGATCGTGGCTTACCATGAGTCGCACATTGGCCCTCTCCGGGGGAGGGATGCATTGCGATACCACTTTGATGGCGTGGCAGGTGGCATAACCGCTACAGTCCGAGCAGTGAAGGGTCAGTTTGGTTACTGGATGTAGTGCGACAGATGGGTTCTCACGCTAAGCCACGATTCACCACGTCGAAGCGGCGACTGTATGCTACAAACGAGTTAGTATAGTCGAAAGTCGAGGGTGTCTTGAGGCTTCACTCACCATGCTGCAATGCGGCGTGAAACCCGAAGCCCATATCCTGGTTGCTACCAAACTCGGTGATAGAATCGCCGAACAGAAGGATCTGATCGTACGGCTTGTAGGGTTGCTCGTGCCCATTGGCTGGGACTCCGTTCGCCATGTTGTTGTAGTACAGAAGTACCTGCAGATGAACAAAGGGGTTTGAAGATAGTTGGAACACACTCCAACGAGACGAAGCTTTTATTTCGAGCTGCTTAGTGGGGGAGGGGTTAGTAGCGCTTACGGCCAATCTAACTTGTCCATCGATAACGATAACCGATGCAGCTACTCAGCAATTTGACCAACCTGACCGACCCTTGACCGGTAGTTATACTTGCCTAATTTTGCTGTTGTACAGGTATAGACAGCTGCGTTCCTGAAATTGAGAAGATGAGTGTCCTATATATTGATCTCTTAATCGTGACAGGCACCGAAGGTTCCGGCGAGGCCACTGCTGGGATTGGGGAATGAGGGACTCTTTCCCGAAGTTTCTCCACCAACGAGCGTCCGCAGAGGTACCCGAATCCTTGGATCATCTGCGACAAAAGCACGGCACGTCTCAAGGTGCATCCATCTTTAAGGACATCAAAGCATCGGATTTGATAGGGAACATCATTGATTATATATGGCCTGTGAGATTCACAATGTGTGGATACCAATACTCGTTGATTGATTTCTACGGAATATAATCATCTCTTCGTTCATTCGTCCCAGATATCCACACTACCACCATGGTAAGCAGATTATATACAGGTCACTTGACCACCTACTTGCCTTCCATGTATACTTCAGCTCTAGAAGCCACCTTGACTGGGAGCCTAGCAATTCACTTGAACCATATATCAGGAGTAGTAGAGATCCCCCGGTAATCAGTTTAGGTATATCCTATCATTCTAAATGACAAGATATGACCGCGGCTAAGTCACTGGCGCAAGTCAGATTAATGGCGCTGGAATGTATCACATGACCTTCAGTAAGCCAGCCAGCCACCAATCGACGACAACGGAGCGGATGGTTGACTCCCCGGCTCCAGCGCATCCCTTCCGTCACTCCTCCCGTTGCATGCTCAATTTAGCTCCCATCATCCTCGATCAAGAAACCAAATTTGTTCAATGTTCCATGGCCCACGAGTAGTCATTGCAAACATGGGTACTCGGGGCTTATGGAATGTGCGTGTCGATGGTAAGCCTAGGGATGGGACAATGGCTGTGTACGAAATTGACATCCTGTATAGGGAAGTGGTACCGCGTCTTTCACAGATCAACGGCGCGTATAACTTCTCCAGACGCACCTGCTACTCTGCGAACCGTTAGAAAGGTAGTCTCGGAGACTGCCATAGAGAACTGGGAATCAATACCTTTTCCCTCACCACTCCACATCAACCTAGATTATGTATACAACATCGATAAGGACCTAGGAGTCATAATGGTAACTCAATGGACGGCCATCAGCGGTGCACTTTACCGGTTAATCCGACAGGCAAAGCTTGCTGCAATTGAAGATCCCTCACTCAGCACGCTAGATGATATTCTTGTTGATAACGAAGATATCACTAAGCAGCATCGCACACAGTATACTGAAACGGGACTAACAACATCACTAACGCTCAAGATAAACATCGCAAAGCCCACGTCTTTGACTGAGCTCCAACTTCGTTTGTTTACAGACTTCGTTTCTCTGTGGCGGTTCTATTTTGATGACCTACCGTCCTGGTCACATGACTCGCGTTTTCGAAAGACCCTTGCCATTGGCCTTCTGCGTATCGCTGCATGGGATCTCGAAATACTATCCGACACAGACACCGAAGGGATCCCAGAAGATATTATAGAAGAGATCCCAATCGGATCCTACTCTATCCCAAAGTGGTCGGCTCCGTCTGAAAACATTTTCTGGCTTCTTGGGTTTCTAGTCACTGTATCCAGTGCGTCAGACACGCTTGAGAACACCGTCCAAGATACTCAGAGATATCTGGATAAGGAACAGTGTAAAAGCCTGTTATCCATGTTATTCTAACCTCTTTAGGTTACGTTACTCTCCTCGAAATAACTGGTACAGGTGTACAGTACTCGCCGACCATACCTCTTGTCATCAACTCTTCGGCCATACAACCCTCACCTGGATTTCGAGCTCTAATTCTGTTCTATCTTTGAACCTTTAGAAAATACCCCACAGGGAAAAATGGGGGATCAACTTACCCACTGAGATTCTTGATAGAATACTCAGGGCCTTGGCGCCCAAGGACGTAATCTCGTTTGCCCGAGCATCTACCGCAGTGGATAGATGGTATTATTCATCTCTTCCTCAATTGGACAGAGTCCTTGTGCGGAGTTTTGATTTCTCGATACCATGCTGTGGAGAACGACACAACCCCAACGGAGACGGTGTCTCCTGCTCGACCTGTTATACGTGGTACCACAGCGAGTGTGCTGGTCTCAGCTCTGAATCACAAGGTAATGGATATATATGTGCAGAGTGCCACCAAAACGGAGCAAGCAAGAGTCTGGAGGCCGGGGCTATCTACAGAGCACACCGGAAGATAAGATCGAAGCCCAGCTGCAAGGTGACTGTCGACGGTGAGGTAAAAGTGCTCAACTTGCGCACGGCGAAGCCAGCGGCCCGTCGGCCTGAACGGTTCCTCTTTAGAGGCCTATCAATTCCTCCCAACGATCTCAATTACACCATCCGCTTCAATCGCGTTTTCTCCGGTCTAGCATACGGCCTTGACGAGGTATGAGATACATAATAATCTAGCGATTGCAATCCTGTATTTGGTTTAGAGGGATCAGGCCTGTAGAAGCCGAGAGAATTCCATCTCTGCTTTGTAGCTCTCCGTCCCAGCTGTTCTGTCAAAATCAACCCTGGACCCTCCTGCCCCAGGCCAGGCATTTCTCGCCTCGACAACCACAATCGCACCCCCAACCGCTTTCGTAAGTCACAAAACGGCAGCAACTGCCCAGCCTGCCCGTGGGGACCACGAGCACCAAAGCAAAGTACTGTACATGTGGGGATGCACCCAGGTCTTATAGGATCGAAGCCCGGAGACGGGGACCATGTACCCCGGCCTGTGTCGTACATCGTATCCTCCCACAAGCACCTCAACCAGACCCAGAACCCACCGTTCCACAAAGCAAGAATTAATAACTCCCCACCGAATCGAGTGTATCGACAAAGTCACCATGGATACATCCGCGGGGATCCGAACGATGCTGCTACGAGTATACTCGGACGGATTCCGCCCCACAACTCACACCCATTCATCCGAGTGAAGCTGGCGCTACTGAGTAGAAGCAGCTGTGGAGGAGTCTACCGTCCAGAACGATTGGGGAGAGCTGATGTGAGCGCTGTGGAGAGGACTGTGGGGATGAGTGGCGCTGTGGAGAGAGAGAGATGTGGACGGGTGGAAATACTGGGGGGGGAAGGACTCCCTACCTACTTGTGACACGAGGCAGAGCGGGAGGTGTGGGATTGTGGTGGCGTCCTGGGCGTTTGGCTCCACAGCGCTGCGCTGTACACTGAGGGCTATCTCGGCCGGAGAAGGGGATGGAGATGGAGCGGAGCTTGCTCCTGTTCGATTTCCTTGGGCCTCGGAGGAGATACTGAAGAGGTCGTGCTTTAGCTGGAGACGCTGTGGCCAATTCATGCATAAAAAATCCAGGAGTTGACGGGAATAAGCCCAAGTCACAAGGAAAAGCAGCACGACAACATCCTCATATTGCGGAGCGTTGCTCCAGAGACAGGGGCTACAGGATCCGAGGATCGTGTAAGCTTTGCCATGCCTCTTGGGGAGAAAGCTGGGCAGGGGGCGCCGGATTACGCATTACCTGAGGTTCGGCCGAGGATGTTCGGTCGTTACACCGTCTTTGCCAAGGTCGTAAACTCAATTTAATCACGTTCGGACGTAGATTTTTAAAGACATAGATGTTTATATCGCTGAATGCAACTGTGGAGGATAGTGCTTGTCTAGCTGTGCTTGGTGCTTAGGCTCCAAGTACTGTACAAACGTGTAGTACATGATTTCTAATCTTGGGGAGATGTGGGATGGATGCAGGGAAAGAGTCTCTTGGCTCGCTTCTGTGGAGAACCCGCGCAAACCCCACAGTCTACTGTATTGGCTCGGTCTCATGGAAGGCAATCGAAAAGAGCATTTAGCGGGTACTGGAGGCTGTCTACCAAGGAATCATGAGTGGGTTAATGTTTAGCTGCCTTAATTGGTTTCGTACTGCCACGTGGAGGACCATGGTGCTGGCGGCACTACAAAGCTGGGGTAGACTATGCAGAGTACATGGCTCTGGTAGCAGGCGATTTATGTGGTCATCCCTATTGGGTACTTTACATTGTCAAGATGCTTCCCACCTTGGATACTCGAGTAAAGATAAGCTGAAATGTAATTGAACCATAGAAACCGTAGATATCATAAACTATCTTCCTAAGCAGCCTGACGCCACTTCTTGCCATAGATCTGCACCGCAATTATAGGCAAGAAACTGACCAGGAACATCAGGGCACTTCCAACTCCTGAGCTGGCGGCGATCCCAACATTGTCAAACATGTCGGGGAACCTGCTTGATGTTAGCACATAATTCACTGGTGGAAGAGCATCGACAGTAAGCTTACCAGAATGGACCGATGAAGCCCCACATCTGACGGACAAAGGTGATGAAGACACCGACGCTGCCCGAATCCTCAGGGTAGCAGTCGACGGCGTAGGTGACCATAACAGTCGTCACCAGCTGATTGCCAAAGGCAGCAATGGCGGTGCCGACCAGAGGGGAAACAACCCAGTGGTCTGCCTTGGCTTCTTGAATAGTCACCAAGAAGACAATCACGCCGACAATTGTCAAAATGACACCGGGGTAGCCGAGCCAGAGACGATACTCGGGCTCAGGCCGGTGTTGAGTCTTGCGTGCCCGGCGGCTCATCCAGATATCAGACATGGTGCCACCAATCTGTTCACCCAGAACGGTACCGATAATAACGCCGATGAATTGAAGGCCGAGTTGTTCGGCGTTGAGTCCGAACTTGACTTGCACGAGCTGGGGAACTTCCACCGTGATCATGACACTGCCGAACAAGAAAACCATGGCGTACGCGCATGCGGGAATCATCACACTGGGTCGTTTGGCCATGGACAGAGGATGAAGGAACTCGCGGAACGTCAGGGGAGTCGGGTCAATCCGCCGGAAAGAAAGGTACTGCGCTTTGAAGTCGGAGATACCCTCTGCACTGCCGCCGAGGTATCGGGTTTCAGGGCCGAAGAAGAGGTACAAGACGAATTGGACGCCGTTGACAATAGCCAGAACCCAGAACATCCACCGCCAACCGACTCTGTATGTAATGAATCCGTAAATCAATGGTCCTGGAAGGCACTGTTAGAAATGAAATCTCAATCGGTCGCGGAGAGAAGACTTACCAACTGGAACACCGAGCGTCACCATCAAGGTCCAGACACCAAGGTATCGGCCGCGTTCCTTCTTGAAGAATGTCTCGGTAACGACGGCACTTCCGATCGCCGCTGCAGGAGAAATAAAGAAGGCCGTAAGGGCTCTGCATGCAGCCAAAGATGCGTAGTCAGGACTTTTCGCACAGCCGATATTGCATACCAGACTGCAAATGAGTGATAGAAGGAAGATTGGTCGGCGTCCGTAGCGGTTGGACAAGGGCTTCCAGAATAAAGGTGCACCTCCCAGAATAGCAATCTGTAATGAGGTAAGGTAACTCGCTCTTTGCATTGATACTCCGAAGTCTTCTGCAATACTGGAGTAGGCGGGGATGATGGACGCTGTGAAAGTAGCCATGCAGGCATGGAAGGCAACGAGGATCAGGTTGGACAATTTCTATGAGAAGCAGCTGCTTAGTATGCTATACCGTCGGGGAAGATGCAAGCAGTGCTTACCTTCCACAGGGGCCAGTTGTATGGATCCGCGGCCGACGGACTGGGGATCGGATCCAGATCTAGAGTTCCATGGCGCTGGATAAGATAGTCTTTGTGTGATTGTGACAGGGAAGCGGCGGCAATCTCAGCATAGGAAGAGGGACCCTCTTCAACTTTCTCAAAGTATTCGCTGCTATCTTTCTCGATTTTCGTTTCTTCGTGGGTCTTGGGCGAGGAAGAAGGACGGACGTCCTCCGTCATTTCGATGGAGGGCATAACTCCTCTTCTTGAGCGGAAGTTATCGGTTGATTGAGGTTGTGATGCTGGTAAGACTAGTCCTGACAGGGACCACGACTGTTGGGCGACTTGTCAAGAGATTTCTTGAGGAAAGAGAGTGGAAGGGGTGTAAAGAACTGGACCCCAGATAAGGGCCGTCCAGGTTTATAAGCGAAACGGCCATTGCTCACGGTCCTTCTCCGCATATTCCGCAGCTAGAGCCAAGTTGAACAAGCGCTAACTGACTTGACGGGCAATGCATCTAGATTGTAGAGTTGAGCGAGGTCCGGGGTTTGCGTACGTATGTCTGGGGGTGGGCCATCAGCGAGTGAGAGGAGGCGATAGCTGGACACGAGGTGTGGAGAGGAGCGTGGGGATGGGTGAGATCCCCACAAACAGCATTCTCAACCCCTCGCTTGCCCAATCAATGTGATGTGGAAGGTGGCGATGGCTGAAGCGAACAGAAAAGACGGAATTAAGCGTGCTGGAGGAGTGACTCGCCCGGTGTCGGATCTTGCCCTTTTAGTCAATCTGCCCCGGACGACCGGGCGGTTTGACCCACTTCGGTCTTCCCTTCCTCAAAACCCCGGATCTGTGGGGAAGGCCTCAACTGCCCTCTCCTCCTCACCAACTGCACTGGTCGCTTCGAAAATAGTCCAGGCAATGAGACAGCAGAAAGAACTTCACACCAACTTGAAGAGCGAGATGTCAGCTTCCATGGCCTTCAAGCATTTGTGAACGTTGCGGCCGTTGCAGCTCTTTGCATTCTATCTCCGAAGTGCTAAGCGTCGCATTCTCCGGTCCCCACAAAGCTTGACGGAAACGTGATTCGCAGCAGCGGAATTTTCCCAACAGGAGTCAGGGCGTGTGATTGCGAAGGAATGTGGCGCTTAGCTTCTTGAGGCACCGGTCAAGACAAGCCCAGCTGACGTCTGCAACGAGATAGTCGGTGGCAATGTGAGTCCCATTCCTGTGGCCTCCCCCCACACAGCACCTAGTCGAGCAGCTCTTAGCTCAGCTGCATCTAGAGACGTAAGCAGGGTCTGTCTGTGTTAATTGCTGGTTCAATCTGATTATAAATGATAAGCAAACAACAAACTAAGACTAATCAATGCCGGTCTAGTGCACTCCATGAGCGGTCGGACCCCCTTCTTGACTCCGGTTCATCTGCTTGCACCACACCTGTCAGTATGATAGCAGATTGCTTCATGTGAAAAACTCTCAGTGAGATGTATAAGGGAATCGTGCAGCCTGTGGGTCACTTTTCCGACCGCCCGTACCGCGCGATTGATAAGGACCAGGTCGGGTAAGATGCTGGAACAATCCGATCGAGAGCTGGAACACAGTACGGTAGCGTAGCTCCAACCCGTGATAAGCTGACGGATCCCGCTCTTACGCTATTGTCAAGCAAATTCTGTAAGGACTATTCACCACCCGACCGCCTTCTTGCACCAACACACGGCAGACATGGGGGCGCACTACTGCCCGCAGGAGTCTACTAATGAGTATCTTACGGAGTCAAAGTGTATATTGCGCAATCCACAGCATATTCGTTGAGTTTGTTTTGAATGAATGTGGTATACTGACACTTCCTGTTGGCAAGTATATGTACGAACGAGTGGTGGTAGAAACATTCGCAACAAGTTACGCCCTGTTTGGCCAAGGAGAAACAGAACCCCTTAATGTGCTCCAGAAACAGCTACAGTTCATTTCTTCACTCCAGCAACAATCTCACAACAATCTTGCTAACCGAGTCTGTACTAGACACGACGGTTGTCAAACGTTTGCAGTCGCCGCTCAAGCCGTGGTTGTCACTGCCGTGCCCGAGGCGGTAATAATGGAGCTCGACTGAACGAGGGAGACGGCCTGGGGGATCAGGGTCGGGCCAGGGACAACATAGGTGGAGAGCGACTGGTAGATATTGAAAAGAATCCCAGCGTCTGTGGGTTTGTACAGCTCCGTGCCCAGGACTCCGGAAGGCTGGACCGTGCCGGTTCCAGTAACCTGAAGGTTGAAACACTGCATGTAATTCTGGGCTCCATTCTCACTTCCAGCTCCATGCAGAGCAATCAACTCGTGACGCAGCACATAGTATCCTGGCGCGATACTTGCCGGAATCTCCACCAGCCAGGAGTTGTTGTTGGCGATGAGCTCATCGTCTCCCCAAATACCAGGAGGATTGCTCTCATCCACCAAGCCAACACCATCGATCTTGAAGAACTCGAGGGTGGTCTTATCGACTGTCTCGCAGCTGGAGCCACAGTTGGCTAGGTAGCTGATGACGGGACCATGGTGGCTGTCAGGCCAGGTCGTCCATTGGAGGCTGATCTTGTCTCCAGCAGCAACGACTGCATGGCCTCTGGCATTCGTGGCGCTCAGATGACAAATCACATCATCTGTGTCGTATGCATCAGGGGAGATGAAGCCGTTAGCTGTGTTGGGTGTTTGCCATGCAACCACCACCGGAGGGTTGGAGTTGTAAGGGTCCGAATTGATGTCCCATCCACGGTAGGACACCCCGTTGATAACGATGTTTGACACATGACCATGAGCAGCTACGCTGGTAGCAGCTGAAAGAAAAGAGAGGAGTTTGACAAGCATGTTGATGTAGTTTTTCATCGGATCAATGCTGACACGAGCTTGTTATAGAGTCTGTCGATTCAACTGTCTTCACCAGGACGAGTACGACCTTTATATCTTCATCTCCCTCGGGTCTTCCACTACATTCTTTCATCTCTTCCAGAATCCGATTCACGGAGCTTTCCCCTTAAAGAGTCCGCGGCGTGCGACCTATAGAGCCAAGAGCTACGTGTATCCCGCTGACTGAGAACCAAGGACGGGATCGTGTGCTCGAGCATACGGGCGAGGAGAGATACTTCAGCAAGAAAGACTTCAAAGATTTGTCTTGCGACTCCAGAGCCAAGGCCTTGGAATACCATCTCCGCTCGTGAATGGTAGGGTTGTGTGGCCAGCCAAGAGAAAAGCCGGGGTAACTGACGCAAGAATGTGGAGCATTTTCACGTTGACGAGCTCGGTGCAGGTCTGAAGACGTGGCTGGGTCCTTGTCGGCTGCTCTTCAAGACTGAGGTGCTCATCAGAACTAAGCTTGATTCCCCACGGGGGGGGGGGGGGGGGTGGTCGCTCGGTCGTATGGCGCTCCGGCCAAGACAGATCTCCGGTCCGCTTCGAGAATGGAAACCTCCGCCGTATACATTTGTGCCATTATGGTTATACTGAAAGGAATGATCTAGTCTTACCATGACGAGCATCTCTTCTCTGTGGTTTGAAGTCCGCAAAAGGTACGAAGGACTGCACGAAAAAGAGCAAGCGTTGGCCTCCGCACCAGCACTTATCAACCACTCACGACAAACAAATCGGCGAGAAGAAGTACTGTATGCACTGAGATATACATATAAATGTACCTGCAGATCACTTTCCCCGCGCATGGCTAAATTACCGGACGGGCTTCGAATTAACCATGGACGACGGATAAGCGGGATTGCCTCCGACGGCGGACAGGGCCCAAGGGCTTGGCTGCACCGAGAGGGAGAGTCATCTGCACATTTGCCGTGAAGAGATGGCATGTCGGTTGGGTGCGTTGATTTTCAATAGGTTCTGCATCTGAATTTGTAAGACTTGTCCGGTGCATGCTTTTTTTGAGTGGGGCATCAATGAGGGTCCGTCGACGTTCATCTGCCTGGCTGAGTGCGGACCGAGCCGAGTACTGTACGCACTTCCCAGTAGCCACGGTAAGCAATATAAAACCAAAGAAAAGACATAACATACATCAGCATAAGTAACAGCGGTCACCAATCGCCCTTTCGCAGAAAATCTGTCAGCATGTTGCTGAGTCACCAACCCGTTCTTCCGTTTTCCCCGATCCTAGATCATCTAGATATAAGCTAAAATGATGCTTATTTTAGTGTGAATAGGTTCCTTGTCAACATGGTCCTCTGACCCCCTTCATGATACCAGTACCATTAGGGCTATGAGGACTTCCAATGTTGTTAGTCGCTAATTATGCTTACGAGAACTGTTCTCCTTCAAGCTTTTCTTGTACGATCTGCAGCCTTGAGCTGGGAGACTTATGTTCCTACTGAGATTTTTGGTTACTTTTCTTTCTACTATACCCTCATCTTATTGACTCCTGGTTGACCGCCCAAAAGTGAATCTCCGTTTTAGCTGTTGATTCGCAGCACCCACTCCCCGCGGGGTCGGTTCCACGGGCACATACAATTTCTCATCATTCTCGAAATACTCATCTATATCGAGCACGCGGGTGGTACTCGTGATCAGCAATTTGTACAGCGCTCCTCCCGCCCCGAGCAGCTTGACGAGCTTCTTAACCAAGCGCTTCGTCTCCCAGCCGAATTCGCGCGTCTCGTAGTAATTGATCCCGTCGAGGATTAGAAAGACCGGCTGCCGGCGCGGGAGGGCTTTGATCAGTTTGCGCAAGACCGAGACGAGAAAGACCGGCGTCAGGTTCGAGACCGCGCCCCGGAACGCCTGGGCGTCGTCGACGCCGAGACATTCGAGTTCGCCGAACGTTCACTGCCGCAGGAGCTGATGCAGAAGCACGGCCGTCACGATGGAGCCCGCGGACCCGACGTCGCGGTGGTCGGACGGCGGGTGCAACCCGCAGAAGTGGTGCAAGACGACGATGGGCCCGAGGCTCCGCAGGCTCTCGATCAGCAGCGCGCAGAAGAAGGAAAGGGGGCTGATCCGTTGCAGGGCGCAGTTTCCGTGGACGACGAGCGCGCGCGAGTGCCGGGATTTGAACCACCCGAAGACCTTAGGGTCGGAGATCGTCCAGCTCGTCCGTTGCTGGTCCGGTCCTGCCATGGAAAAGCCGGCTTGGAGCACTCGCTGCAGGGGCCCGTGGGTCGTTGCATCGCTATCATCTCTAGACGGCAGGACCGAAGGGAATGCCGCTTCCAGGGCTTGGATGATTTCCCCGGGAGTTATGTACGCTCGGGGCTTGGTAGACTCCGCCTTGTACTGGGAGATTTGCATCAGGTATTCCTGGATCCCTGTGCGTTGTGGTGAGTCGATTCCATCTCTGGAGAGTTGTCACTTCGCGAGGGAGTTAGGGCATACATTTGGTCTTGATCGACTGCTGTGTGAAAAACTCTATAAGCAGGGCTTTGATCTCAGCAACGGTCGTCTGCGTTCCTCCCACCCGGTCCGCGATCTGGAGCAGTCGATTCCGATCGCAGAATTGAATTGTGCGCTCGACAGTGTCTGACGCCTTCTTCACATCGTCGAGCTCGGCTTGGAGGGGTCGGTATGTGCGCTGAAAGAAGAGAGGTTTCAGGAACTCGACTGCAATGGTTAGCATACAGTCGGGAGGGGCGCGCGCGGCGACAAGGGCGTACGTACATGAACGGTCCTTGGTCCAGAAAGCGATGATAGCTTCCATGGCGGTCAATATCTTGAGGTAAAGTTGACAGGTAGCGGTTTGGAGGATTGGCTCTGAGCTGTACAGCTCGGCATACTGGCTTGCACTCTCCACCTTTTCGGGCAATGACTCGACCAGGGCGATTATCTCCTGCCGCGATCGATTCGCCGCCGAACAAGCCTGTCGAATGAGTGATTAGATTCTGGGTGTTCTCATGGTGTTGCTATCACAATTCATGCTTGCCCATACTCACACCTAAAATGAACTTGATCCCCCCGCAGACAACGGAGGTATAGTCCGTATCTGGGATCAGATTTAGGAAGGGTTCCACTGCCTCCGCCCTGCTTGCCCCCTTTCGGAAGAGCCTTCGGAACTTGCTCGAGGTGCTGTAGTGATCCTCTGCTTCTCGAAGTGAGGCGAAGACGTCCTGCCAGCTGTGCATCTGAGTGATGTTGGCCCGCACTTTCGCCGCGACCGATTCCTTTTTCCCCTTCCGTTGCATACTCATGTTGCTTTTCTCTTTGTCGTGCTCCGCATCCCAGGCCTCGAGGAGTTTGATAAACTTGACCTTGGCTTTCTCAGCCTGCTGGCGACTCTTTCTGTGAGAACAAAAGTCAATTCTACCCAAAACGTCACGCCCAAAGTTGAAAGGACAAGAACAAACTCAGCCTCATCTTTGTCTTGGGACTCCGGTTGCGCTCGATTTGCATCCGCATGATTCGTGGTTCGAGCTGCTGCGTGAGAGAGAAGACTTGACCATATCCGCTCAGCAAGATCTCTGGGAGTTCGGGGAGATAATCGCCAGGAGGCCAGTCATGCGTGGCCATCGTGCTTCTCGCTCGTGAGGCAGAGAGATGATGCTTCCGAAGTCGGTCGTATTGTTGTCCTTCAGGAAGATCAAGGAGAGAATTGAGAACAAATCATGACTGCAACCCTAGAATGCAGTAGTTCTTGAGTTCGTTCTCAGTTCGTTCTGTGAAAGCCGCAGGATGATGAGGAGGTGTCTCCACCAGAATGTTGTGTCGACCAGGGGTGTGCAGGAGCTGAAAGTCCACAAGATAATCTGATTGGGCCGAGGCGCAATGCGGCCTTTTCTAGCGTCGGTGATAGTGATGAGTCTACAATAAGCGAAGCAAACATGGCAACCTCAGCCCCTCCTCTCACTCGAGGGGTACTTTTGGTCGGCGAGGCGAGCAATGATGCTTTTCTCCCAGATCCAGCCTCTTTCCCCTCCAACACCCCCAAAGGCTCTCAAACTCAGTTATTGGCAAATCCATTCAATAAACCCCATTCACACGGCGCCATGGCAACTTCTACACAATTATCCACGTCTCCTATCGCTCAACACAGTGACCTGGAGTCTCAGAACTTAGTTCTCGAAACGAGAGAAGGCGAGCAGTCCGCCATTGGTGTTGTATCTGATCAGCAACCAGCTCAACCAGAGGATGGCGTACCAGTTGACGCCAACAGCGAAGCTCTACATGGAGCGATAAAGCCTGACCTTTCCGCGGAGACTTTTTCTGAAGAAGTCCTCGATGCGATAAAGAAGTTACATAAGGGCTGGGATGACTACGTGAAGCACGATATGAACGGCAAGTCTCTTTCGCACGATAATATAACCTATTCGACACGTATTCTGCGTCTATATGAGAGATCAATGTCGCTGGGGTCAAGAGTTGCACAAAGTGACTTCTTGTCGTTCATGATTCAGTCATATTTCCGGCTGGTGGATGACCGGTAAGCGCTCTCCTCCATCCTCCAACGTGTGGACGAATCTCACCCACCGGATCTGGCATACAGTTTATTCGCACTCGAAAGGGGTATTGCAACCCAAAAAGGCAGTCCAAATGCAGGCGAAGAAGAAATGTGTCAAAAGACTGACAAGGGTGACGAAGCCGAAAGAGCCTTCTCCGAGGCCACGATCCCAAACAAGAACCCGGTCCTGTGGCGGGACTTTAAACGAAAGGAGGAACAGGAGAAGATTAGCAATGTTCATGCCATCGACGTCCTCATAGGCGAGGTGGTCATTCCACATAATATCTGGCCGAATTTCCATGCAAGAAACACCCTTTGTCTGTAAGACATACGCCGGTCCTGGTTCTTGCGAGATATGATGCGCTTTCAAGACGATAACGAAACTCCGAAGGATGCTCCGATTACAGCAAACGCGTCGCAACTGGCCGCGGGGGATTATACGTCAATGCCGGATCGGATCCGCATCAACGGAACGTCCCTACAGAAACTACTGGAGAAGGTTCTGGATTTAGAGCTCTATAAGGAGGGCTCACCGATTGTCTTGCTCAAACCATATAAGATTCTTGCACAGCATGAAAAGACAATCCGTGGTGTCCACGCTCAGTTGCGAAGGAAATTTGGGCCGACCCCCACCGGGAGAACCGTCCCCGACCTCGACTTCGAGCCAGAATCCCGGCAGCTCTCATCGGTTTCACCAAGGCGGGAGCTCTCGCGACGAGGAAGAAGAGAGGATGTTGGAAGAATGCGGTTCGGAGCAAGCCTACAAAGAGTTGTCTTGTTTGATCGACGTTATGGACCACGAACCGGCTCCTCTCAAGGCACTGGAGAAGGGCTCCGTGGAGAGAATCTTCTACTCAGACCTCTGGCATATCTTTAATCCTGGACAAGTAGTGATAACCAGACAAGAGCCTCTTCATGCCTATCGGGTGCTTTATGTCACTGCCGGTCGCCCATACTTATCGCCCCCTGCATTGGAAGGTGATGATTCCGGGGATGGGTACAAAGTCCCAGCCAAAGAGAGTGACCTTCTTGTCCACTGCTACCAGATTCAGTTCGATGGGCAAAGGTTTGGCCCGGTCACTCATACCTTCAACATCCAACCATATTCTGGGCGGCTCCGAGTTAAGGACCTGCCCATTTATCCCCTCCAATTCGTCGAAGACCCAAAGGTCCTCAAGGAAACTCTGGTATCTAGTGGTCGGAAATTCTTGAGGGTTTCAAAAGGCACGCATCTGCAATACAGCGGACCGAATCTGCATGAGGGAGAAGAACTTGACAGCGAAGTCATTGTGGATTTTCAGACTGCGATCTGGGACAACCGGGATGAAGATCCAATTGGAATTATAAAGTAGAGTTCGGTGTCAATCCACCCAAGGGATCCAATCCAGCCGAAGTTACTTTGGTGTCCGCTGGAGGGTGTTGCCAAGTGGATTGTTGCGAAAATGACCGTGTATACAACGATCTCGACATCGACCATCGCAGGATAAAGGATTTCATAGCCCAGAATAAATTGCTGACCACGGACACTCGCTATCTCGATGACAACCCGGAAAACGTGCCAGAGGAGGATCTTATCCTTTTCCCCAACCGAGTCTTCGCATTTGTGCTCAAAGATCGAAAATGGGGTAAGTACATGGACATGCACACTTGATACATAAAAAGCGTCTGCTGCATTTGTCCTGGAGCTAACGCTGGTATAGCGGTGATTGATCTCAACTACGTTGACCTCGATGCTGGCGCCGACAAACCGAAGGATCGTGGATGGAACTCGTTGGTGTTGCCCCTTGGTCACAAAAAGATGGTTCAATCGCTTGTCCAAGCGCATTTCCGTCATCGTCGTGAGGAAGCACTGGATCGGAACTCACAGGCGGATCTTATCCGAGGGAAGAGTGCGCTTCAAGAACTCTATAGCGTCCTTGAAACGAGCTAATCTTCCGAGTGGCAGGCAAGGGACTTATCATTCTCCTCCATGGTGCACCAGGAGTGGGGAAAACGTCAACTGCTGGTAAGGATTGATTGAGAGAACCACCCAGTAAGAAGACACTGACCGGCCTGTAGAATGTGTCGCTGAGCTTTGTAACCTGCCACTGTACCTCATCACCTGTGGTGACCTGGGAATCACAGCCACCGACGTGGAATCTCGCCTGAAGTATATATTCACTCAAGCGCAGAAGTGGAAATGTGTTCTCCTATTAGACGAGGTGAGTTGCTTAACACAAGTCGAATAAATGCTCTGGGGCGTCGGAACTGATACCCGACACCAGGCCGATGTCTTCCTGAGCCAGAGAGAGACCAATGTGAAGCACAATAGCCTGGTTTCGGTCTTCCTACGCGTTCTCGATTATTACCAGGGTATCCTCTTTCTCACCACGAATCGAGTCGGCAAGATCGACGAGGCCTTCCGGTCCCGCGTCCACATCAGTCTCTACTACCCCCCGCTCGACAAGAGCTCCACGCAGAAGATCTTCACCGAGAACATGAACCTGGCCGAGAAGCGTGGCAAGAGCGTGATCCGGGTCAACCGGGACGAGATCCGCGACTTCGCCCGGGAGCACTACCGGAGCAACGACCCGCAGCGCCGCTGGAACGGCCGCCAGATCTGCAATGCCTTCCACATCGCCATCGCCATCGCTGAGGACCGGGCCGCCGAGAAAAATGCCAAGGCCGCCGCGGAGGGCAAGGAGCGGAGGCATACCCCGGTCCTCAAGGCCGAATACTTGAGGATGGTCGAAGCGGCCTCCACGCGGTTCGACGACTACCTGCACACCGTCCACGGTATGGGCCAGCAGGACCTCGCGAAGCAGGGCTCAGCCCGCAGGGATGACTGGGAGGAAGACCGCGACCGACGAGACAATCGGAAGTATCAATCCAGTCGTGCAGCCGACTCCCGGCGGCGAAAGGTAGAGGAATCCTCAGAGACTTCGATGACGGAATCCAGCGAGGCAGAGAGCCATAAGCATACTTCGTCAGAGAAGGATAGCGATGATGACTCACAGGGCGGGAGAAAAGAGGAAGTGGAGCCTTCCAGCTCAGATGAAGAACCCTCGTTGCGAGAGTCGCGAAAGCGCTCAGATCGAAAGAAGGGTTCGCAGACCAAAGAACGTAAGAATGAGCCAGGGGAGACCCGAAAGAATGGTACGCGATCTTCGAGAAAGAATAGAGACAGTCGCTAGATGACTGTTTCGGTAGTTGATCTAGAAGGAATGGATATGAAGACCTATCCAGACGCTAGTCCTATACCTTACATATAGACTTCGGTACAGATTATATCAAGTATCTTAGAGATAGGACACTCGAGCCGAAATGCTCTTTTTGGAATAGACATGCTGGCCAGGGTAGTTAGAAGTTATAAGCCACCCTCCCTGAGCTTTCGGAAATCCAAACGAGAGGCAAAAACATACAACAGAAGGCAATCGCTGGTGGTCACCCACCAACTATTCACCTCCCGGCATGTAGCTTCAATACAGTGAAGGCAGGTGGATACTGTGTAGATGAGTGTGGGCTAGATAGAGTAACCTGATAACCCAATCTTGGTTCTGATCTCGATTAGGGCTAACCATCAGCCCACCATAGAGCATCATAACTCATGCATCTTCAGAACAGTTATCCTTTACTATCAAACAGAGTGTTGTTGACGCATAGATCACTGTATAAATGATTGTAATATGTGAGTGGTGCATAGCGCCAACAGTATCCTCAATACTACTGCTTTCTTCTTCTCCCCCCCTCAAACCCCACTGACTAGTGATCATCCAATAACTTACCCCCATCACCAGTGCCGCCAGCACCATTACTTGTACCATCGTCCGCCTCGCAGATATTCAAAAAGCCGAGGCCGAACTACGCTGATGAGCAAGTAGCTTTTGCTGAAATGGGGTTTGTTCTTTGGAAACCACTTACCGATACGCACTGCACTGCAAGTACCACTCCCTACTGAAAAGCGTTAGTTCCTTCGATTCTTCTGATCGCTGGTATAGCATCCGGAGCCTCTTACGGGCGGTACTGTACAGCCAACAACAATCGTAACTTGGGATCCCAAGATCCTAGTCGGGACCACGCGCGGACAGCATTTTGCAGCCTGGCCAGATTAACAGCCGGGCTAGAACGAATCCAAAACGACACACGGTTAGAATCTGGGGGGTAGGCTCATATTCGTGGTCTGCGTGAGATATTGAGACACCCCCATTACTGGAATTTCGGACGGATGCATAAAGGGGAATGATTGATGATGTTTGGCCTCGCGGTCTGCTTGACTAAAGTACAGGGTGTACTACCCCCGCTCGTAGGTTGGCTTGGTATTTTCGGACTACTTAACACCTCCCATCCGACTATTCCACAAGAAGAGACACTATTCGCTATACTAAACGCTGCTGCACTCCGAAATACCCACCTGCATGTGAAAGATTTGGAACGCTAACGGGAACCAAGGCCCTCCATCATGTAATCAACTGTACTATACCTCATCAATGTATCCCAGTCACTCACTGCACTCAACCTTATCCCCTCCCCCTCCCCTCCACAACCCCAACCACTCCTCCACAATCCCACAATAATCCTCAGGCCCATAACTCTCGAACCACTCGCGCAGCACCCCGTCCTTCCTTCTGACCCGCAGGCCCAGATCCTTCAAGAGCAGATCCACATACGGCAGGCCCTCGTAGAAGGCGATCGGGAACCGGTGCCCGAAGCTCCCCGGGTACCGCCACTGCGAGAACTGCGAGTGCAGCAGCGTGTCCCGCCAGATCTGGTCGGCGGTGGCTCGGCCTACTGGTAAGGATGTGGTGGGGTTGTCTGAGCGGTTGTCATCGTCACCACCACCACTACTGCTGAAATACGCCGTGAGCCAGAGGGCTTGCGTCTGCGCGCACACGGCGTTGAGGGTTGTTGCTACGAAGCCGGCGAAGCCGATGCTGCGGTCGTTGATGAAGGCCGGGGGCACCATGAAGCGGTAGAGGCGCCAGGGGGCGTCGTCGCGGTGGGGCACCTTTGTGTCTGCTGCCGCGGCGGCGGCGGCGGCGGCGGCGGCGGCAGCAGCAGCAGCAGCAGCAGCGACAGCTTCTTTATCCATGATACCGTTGTTCAGGAACTGGAATTGGAGGAGGATCTCGCGATCGATGCGCTCAGCCTGCGGGTTGCGCGCGCCCTGGGTGCGGGGGAAGCCCATTTGCTCGTGGACCTCGGCGGGCAGGAACTTGATGGTCGGCCAGTGCTGCCAGCCCCCGGAGACGATTAGGGCGTCGACGTCGAGGGAGGGGCCGTCATGCAAGTAAACAGAGCCCGGAGCAGCGAGGTGGTCGATGTCGGCCGTGTGGATCTGGATCATGCCGCTGTCGATGTACTGGAAGAAGTCGGGCGGGTAGTTGCGGGCGCTGAAGCCGCCGGCCGGGGTGAACGGCTTGATGGCCTGGGGTTGCAGCTTGCGGGTCTCGGCGCTGCGGACGAGGGCCGGGTCCTGCAGGCACGTGGTGCTGAACCAGGTCCAGAGGTGTCGCGAGATCCACTGGCCCATCGTCGTGCCCTGCAGAAAGCGCGGCATCCAGCCGCCGCCGTTGCCGTCCGGGTCGCCCCAAGGGCAGGGACTCAGCCAGGTCATGCACCGCGTGGTCACGATCTTCTCCATCCAGAGGCGGAAGGGCGTGGCTTGTGCCGGTAAAAGGCGCGCGGGCCCGTGGCCGGACTTGCGCAGGATCCAGTGCACCCGGGTGCCTAGGGAGGCGAACTGGTAGGCGGCGTCCCAGGCGGATTTGGAGCCTCCCACGACTGCCACAGCTTTTGCGGTGTTGTATAGCTCGTGGTGACTGGCGAGGTCTCTGCAGTGGAGTAGTGGACGCTCGAAGGATGAGGCGCCAGGGTATTGGGGCATAACAGGCTCGGAGGCCAGGCCTGTTGCGACGATCAGACGATGTGTGTTGATCGTGATGGGTTGCTTGTCTTGAATGGCTGAGATGGACCACGACCCGTCGGAACATTTCTCCACGGTTTCAACACGGCATGAGAGACGGATACGGCGGTGGAGATCGTACTGGGTTGCGAAGGCCTCGAAGTACTTGTACACCACCTCACCTGGTACATGCTGGTGCCACTTCACACCGAAGCGTGCCTCAGACATGGGAAAGTCGCTGTACGCATAGCTGCCCGCGATACTGTTTGTCTTGACGCCGCGGCACAGCCTATCCCGGCCCCACACTCCTCCCACAGAACGACTCGCTTCAAGAATCTCCACGGTAGCAGCGGGATTGACATCTAGATACGTTTTCGCGGCCATCAGGCCATACAGACCTGATGCATATCACGACAGCTGATTAGTGGAACACATTCTCCTCGGTGACAATGTGCGGCTTACCGGCGCCAATGACCACCATATCGTTCATTTCTGCCATAATTACTGTAGATGCGAGATGTATCAGTATCGATAAGCTTGCTTCTGGGAACACTGGGCTTATCGTACAAGCTCGTCGCTTCTTATCCCTCCCAGCAGAAGTGCTTCGTTGCTCCTATCCTCAATTCATCATACACTATTCAAACAGATACTTCATGGAAATCAAATTTCATGCCGAGTAAATCAAGTTAAATCAGGTTATTGCCTGCGCGGATCCGGTTCTCGACGTTTCATACTTCTCAGCCGACGAATAAGGTCAAACTTTCCACAGATCATGGTGTATTTAGCTCTGAATGATACTTCGGAATCCAGCGGATGAAGTCACAATGGCGACATCAGTGAATTGTCGTGTATATTTTCACGAAACCTGATACTTGGTATCATAAGGAGAGTAGACAGACCAGAAGAGTAGGGCTTTGAAAGGACTCATTCTTGTCACGAGGAGACGAGGCATAGTCGAAATCGCAGGAGGCGACCCGCGCCAAGTCTCAAAGCCCATGGCTAGTACAATTGATTGACTTTGAGCCTGACTGTGGAGCATTTCCCAATGCAGGAATCGCACATTGTGAACTGAATCATGATACCGGATTCATGGGGTGGCCAGAAACCCTGACTGCGAGTCCGTGCGTGCCCAGTTCACGGGGAATGGTGCTCTCAACCAAGAAAGCAGACCCCGAGCCTAGGCCACAGTCAAAGCGCGAGATCTACAGATCTCTTCAGGATTGGCAAGTTCGCATCACGGATTAAGACTCCGCCAACGAGCTCGGTGGCCGTTAAAGAGAGTTTCCTCACGACTTGAGCCGCCTATGAACACTCACGATTAGCGACCACTCGACAGCCGAAACAGTTTCCTCACAGTAGCACCATGCACTATGACAGCACGTTCGTCAGAACCTTGAACCTCTTCCCTTCGATGATAAACTTTATCACACACCATGAACGGTTCGAGATGTAAACATGGCGCCAGTTGACTCGGCGTGGCCTGTGCCCAGTTTGCGGGACTCTAATGTTGTCAACTTTGGCAGAGGCAACTCACTCCACTTGGCAAGTCTTTCATCTTTTTGAAAGAAATGCTTCTTACGCTGCAGATAGCTTTTCTTCCAGAAAAACGTTGGTCGAGCTGCACGTGCGATGTCAGGGTTTTCTGGGCCAAGATTTCTGCCCAATGCAGTTTCCACTCCCTCCCCGCGGTAGCGGCTAAAGTCGCCTTCTGCAGGCCGGCATGCAGAGCGACCAAAGCGTCTGGAAATCGGAAAGAAACCTATCTGGCTGGGTTCTGAACCCGGTTGTCGATCAGCTAGCGGCCTTGTTCGCGATACGTTGAATCGCGATGAATATGGCTATAAAGGGACCAGGCGCATAGAGGAGGCACTGCTGATGGAGTAGACCTGCTGCAAGATATTCGCTGAGTTTTGCATCTGATTTCCAAATCCAATCGTCGCAATGTCCCATATGACAGGCCTATTTGTTCTTTTCCCCGCCCTTCTAAGTCTTTACTTGGTTGTAGCTCTAGCGGGACGCTGGCGCAACAGGCCCCCTCTTCCACCTGGACCTAGGAGCGTGATTCCCTGGATTGGAAATCTCGATGCTCTACCAAAAGGTGGTCAGAAGGAGTACCTTCACTGGCTGCGCCATTGTGATCTATACGGTGAGTATACAGCCTAACCAAGATAGCCGTGAAAGGTTTATGCCGTGCGGAATTGACATGCCAGCAAAGGCCCAATTAGCTCCGTCACAGTCATGGGTCGAACCTTTGTGATATTGAACGATGTTAGTTTGGCCTTTGAGATGCTCGAAAAGCGTGGGGCCATCTATTCTTCCAGGCCACGGCAGGTGTTTTGTGGTGACATGTATTTCCCCTTCTCCGTGGCATATGCACGGCAAAGTGAGCAAATGACCAAACTCTATCAGGATTGGATGGAGCCAATCCGTCGCTCTGTCAACTTACTCGGAACGGCTGCGCATTCATAGGAAGAATACGATGTGTGTGCTTGGTTCGCCAGCCGCAGCGGCTCGATTTGAACCATTGCAGGAGAAAGAAGCCGCTCATTTTCTCGCCCGGGTACTGGAAAATCCCGATGACTTGGTAGAACATATCCGAAGGTTCGTCATCCTGCATGAGCATCTTGCATACAGAAATGAGCTGACAAGAATTTTTGTCCAAGCGAAGCAGGATCATTCATTCTCAACCTGGTTTACGGATACAAGACGAACAAACAAGGTTCGGATCCTCTAGTTGAGTTAGCGCATAAGGTAATGGAGGAGTTTGCACAGGCTTCTCTTCCCGGGGAGTACTTGGTGGATCTAGTGCCATGTTGTATGTACTCCTTCTTCTTTCGTAAAGAGAACTAATCAGGAGCAGTGCAAGCTATCCCAGACTGGATACCGGGAATGAATTTCAAGAGAGTCGCAAAGCGCTGGCGACACAACCTGACGAGAATGACTGAGCTTCCTTATGCATTTGTGCGGCATAAGATGGAAACGCAACAAGACTCGGATTGCTTTCTATCGCAATTGTTACGCGGAGCAAAAGACGAGTCTAGCCACAAGTGGACGGCCTTGTCGCTATACAGCGCGGGAGCTGACACTGCACGTTGTCCCACTTCACAACACGGGGTAGAAGTATTGCTGACACGCTATAGACTGTATCAGCTCTTTCAACCTTTATTCTCGCAATGACTCTGTATCCTGATGTTCAAGGAAAGGCGCAAGCTGAGATCGACGAGGTGATCGGCAAAAACAGGCTTCCAACTTTCAATGATCGTTCGGATCTACCCTACATCAATGCGCTCGTGAAAGAAGTTCTTCGATGGCATCCGGTCACTCCAATGGCATTACCGCATACCAATGTGGAGAGCGATAGCTTTCATGGGTACTTTATCCCGAAAGAGTCAATCATTCTGCCCAACGTCTGGTAAGCCTCCTTCCGGATATTTGAGGCTCATACGCTCACATTTTGGAAGGGCGTTTATGCATGATCCGCAGACTTACAATCACCCGATGACATTCAAGCCTGAGCGTTTTCTGTCATTGGAGAGTAAGAGCCCGGAGCTTGATCCGCGGAAAATGGCATTCGGCTTCGGGCGGCGACTTTGCCCCGGACGTATACTGGCAGAATCGTCAATCTTCATCATTGTTGTGCAGTTTCTGGCGGTATTCGAGGTCAAAACAAGGCAATCTAGCCAGGATGAGAAACACAAGCAAATGAGCCCGGAGTTCCAGCCAGGGGTTATCAGTCACCCAGCGCCATTTGACTTTCGGGTTCGAGCGCGGAGTCCACACTGTGAAGCGTTGATCCGTAGTTCCCAGGAAGCCCACCCATGGTTGGAAAGCGATGCACATACACTGGCGCATCTTGGTTTCTGATAGAGTTTTGTGGCCATGCAGGCTGATATCACAGGATCAAAATCCTCGTATTGCGATGTGATGTAATCGGTTGACATTATGGGTAGACGCCCTAGATTCAAGGATGATCATGTATGTGTGGGTAAACGTCAGCGGAGTGAGAGGTCATTGTATTTCAGCTACCTTCTTCGTGAATCCTGCGTGTTTGTTTGCCCCAGCCTTGATTTCAGACATGCAACTGTGGTTTCGCGCTTGGCAGAGCCGTTACCTTGTTTGCGTTGTCACGCAAGCCGAGATTGGGGGCGGGGACCAAGCATAGTATAGGTACTAAGCCTTCAAGCCTGTTAAAGACGGCCTTGGCCACGAGTTGTGCTGGAAAGTTCATGTCTCCAGACAAGGCCATCCATCATGTCTGATTTCTTAAATGAAACCACTTCTGTGACTCCACTGCCTACAGACGATATTGTGTCATGTGTGCGGATTGGCAAAGTCAAACAACTGGGACCAGGGTCTGTGACTTCAGCCATCGAGAAGTCACCATGTGCGGGCAGGGTGTATGTCACCGATCAGGGTATAACTGGCGATGAACAGGCGTACGAACACCATGGTGGGGTCGACAAAGCCTTGCATCAATACTGCTCTCGTCACTACGAGGCCTGGAAGCGAGAGGTTCCCGAGCGAGCACACTTGTTCAACATGGGCGGATACGGAGAGAATATTTCAGCACACACCTTCGATGAAACCAATACCTGCATCGGCGATATCCTTGAGATCGGCTCTGATGGCGTTCTAGTCCAAGTCAGTGAGCCCCGACAGCCATGTTTCAAGCTAAATCGCCGCTTTGAGTTCGCGCAAGCTTCAATCCGAACGCAAACAACCGGACGGACCGGGTGGTATCTGCGCGTCTTGAAACCGGGTTTCATACAGGCTGGTGATCGTATTCGATTGGTACGTCGAATTAACCCCAGATGGTCGATTAGCGAAGTGGGGAAAATCCTCTGGGAGGATCGAAAGAATATCGAGTCATTGAAGGAACTCAGTGACCTGCCTGGGCTTGGCAGAGAGATTGCACAGGTATTTCGCCGGCGCCTTGCCACTCGAGAGGATGAGGATATGCTGTTTCGTCTAAACGGCGAGGCGTCAATGTGGGAGGAGCCAAGGAGTTGTGGAGCAGCCAGGACAGTGAACTTGGTCATTCTTGTCAAAGTGTTTCTATTCGTCGGGATTGTGTTTGGCTTATGGATTGTACTGAGGCGGGTTGTGGTCCATCTAGAGGTCAAGGATCATCAGGACAGTGTGAATAGTGGACTGTGAGAATAAAAAAGAAGATGAGCTAATAGGTATTGTGAGTTGCGAATTTCCCGTTCCTCATCCCGGAACCGATGCTTACCAATCTCCGTAAACCAAGAATTGCAAAATAAGCAACTCGTTCTCCGGGACGTTTCACTAAAGGCAAAGTAAAGCAAGCGGGGACATGCAAAATAGGGCACCATCGCATCCGGGCGGGCTGGGGACCATAGATCGACGTAGTAGATTGTAGAGGCGGCATCCCCCAACTCTCTTACCAGCTGCCACATGCCAGATGAGGTCCTGAATAGTTTAAAACGACTTGTCCGCATTTGTTGAGGAGTAACCAGTGGTTTGGTTTCAGATTCACAAATCACCTGTCGAGGCAGTCGATCCACAACCATCTCTTCGGTGCCAAATGCATATCCGACATTCGACAGCTTCAAAACGCGCGTCTGCACCCGGCTCTACTGTCCATTGCACGGACTAGTTCCTGTCTCAGGGAGATGGAATTTGGATTTTGCTGACTTCAACAGTACCCATCAATACAAGAAAAAACTCGTGTTGGTTACGCCTGAAGGCGATCGTCACCAGCACTGCGTAGAAGTGCAAGGCCAGCGAAGAAACAGTGCTAGCGCAGCCGACGACATACTAGCAGCGGCGGTTTGATGTTCAAAAAAGCATAGGATCGGAGCATGTTCGTATTAAGGCATAGTAGGCACAGCCACACTTACTGCAGGGGTGGAAAACAGCGCAGTGCATACAACTACAGCATAATATACAACAAATTGTCGTCAGGAGAACACCTCCATCCCTCACTCACACGGGCTGGCAATTTCCTGGACATAGAAGAGCACTCCAAAGCGAGTCAAATCAGATACCCATGCTCAAATGCCAATGTTGCAGACTCGAACACAGTTCCAATCTTGCAAACATGGTTTACCCCCTTTTGACCCACCAAGCCGTGCCCATCACAAGCACCCCTGTAATCACCACCCATCGCATCAAACCCCTCCTGATGTAATGCGCCGCCGCCTGCTCCATCGCCTTGGAATCATTGATCTTGGGAAATGGCATATCCTTGGGGACCTCCTTCCCCAAGCCCCGACAGAGCGGCTCCCACCCGTCCCGAACATCAAACACCACCAACCGATCCGCCGGGACCACCTCCCTCAACCACTTCAGATGGCGCTGGTAGACCCACGCTTTATCCTGCGCTTTGCCATCGTAGACTCGCGCCCACTGCGCTCTCACCAACGAGATGAAGGTCATGAAATGTCGCATCCCGGGCAGGGGCAGTAGGACCGCCCACAAGAACCACGGGGCCACAACCGAGGTGAGCGTGTCGATGCTCTGACTCCAGGCCTGCGGATCGCGCACCGTGACGACCACTTTAGCGTCCGGGTAGAGCGTAAGCAGCTCGGGTACCAAGTGTGAAGCGGGCGCGTCCGTGATGGCGGCGTAGCCGGTGGTGAGGGAGTGGAGGAGTGACAGCGTGTGGTCGGTGTCATTGCGCAGCCATGTGCGAAGAAGGTGGTTCCAGCGCGGGAGCTCCGTGGGCGGGCCGAGGGTGATCTGCGTGCCGCCGTGGTAGACGGGGCCCTCCAGGAGGATGGAGAGGGCGGCGCTGAGCGAGGCAGTGCCTGTGCGGGAGAGACCGGCGCCGATGACTTGGATGGTGGTGTCGGGCTTTGGGGTGGAGGGAGATTGGCCCATTTTCAGCTGGAATAGTAAATAGTTGTTGCAGTGGACAAGGATGGATTGGGTGGGAAGGGAGGAAGTGGAGTGGTAGGGATGGTTTAAATAAACCGTGCCCCTGGATTTGGCTATGCTACCATGATATGTCAATTTCTGAATCATAGCCGCATCGTCCCTGCAATGTAAATGTTTGGCAGGGGCCGGCGGGAAGATCCGTCGGTTTTGGTCCAGTAAGCTGGTCTCTGGCGTTTGACACTCTACTATCAAATTTAAGACATAATTTCATATGCGACAGGCTCCAGCGAAGATGACACTGCGCAAATGGCCCGGATCTTACCGTGGTTGTTCCCCCTCTTACTACCGGTCAATTGTTGCTTGGTTGAGATACAAGCACCTCGCCATGTGACCGCGCGGGGACTTTCTCTCAAGGACTACTACGGTGCCAGAATCGAACCGAAACCAGTCTGGAGGGTGATAAATCCGATTTTGATCCCTGTTTGCTGCCAATTGTCTCAGCAGAATCCTAGGCAATGATTATGCAAATGGGCATGACGTGACAGTGAATAGTCGACTCCAAACATCAACAGAGCATGATGGATAAACCACTGGCGAGTGGTGTTTGATAAGGGGACTAGTGGGGTCAGACGATCCGGCTACTATAGCTGGTACTGGTCTTCCAGCTCGATTCCCACCGGTTATGCCCATTCCTCTACAGCAACCAGTTGACTTCAACAGGCTCTACGTGAAGAGGAATTTAGGAGGATTACAGTGGCCTCCGGATAAACAGTGGCGGAGCCAATGTCGGCATCGGGCTGGGATATCGTATGATATTTACTGGAGGGACGATACCTGGTTCTGGGAATGGTCGAGACTTTGAGTGTTCGTGGGATCTGGTCGGAGCTAGGGTGTTGGAAGCATTTGCTGCTTGCTTGTTGGGTCTGGTTTGTAACAGCCCTGGATCATTTGCTCAGTTCGGGGTCATCATGTCAACAATACCTTCTGAATAGATAGGATGCACCTCAGTCATCGCTCAGTAAGACCGGTTCTTTATACCTCGAGCATCGAGTCGATTCCACTCTTATTGAGGCATCTCGGCCTAGATTTTCTGATCATGGAGTTCACTGCATTCACAGAGTGTTGCTAGTGATGTTATCATGATTGATTTAGTCTTAGAGTAGCTGGCATTCAAGACGGATAATGTTATATGGAATCTCAAGTCTAGATGATTAGAAGTAAGACGAAGTGTCCCACTGCCTGAAAAAGAGAACCTCTTTAACAGTGGGATGTTTCCCATAATTTAGTCCCCTCGAATTCACACAATTCGCTCGGGTGAACGCGCATAATGATTGCACCCATACCTCCTGATCTATCCACCTCTGCACTTCCTCCACTGGCAAAAAACCACACCACACCAATATCAAAGTTCAGACGACAAAGCCCATCCCAACCTCAGCCTCGGCACCCGTGGCGCAATCAACCAAAAGCTCAAGCACAGGAAAACGTGATGGTTGACTCTAGCAGCCAAGAAATCCACTCACTGTCGGTAACTAATGGCACCCCCCCCCCCCGGTAGGACAGCCTCAACGATGTGGACTGTGATATTGAACAAAGTTCCAGTTAGCACTCTCCGCCCCGTAAGCAAGTAGACGAAAGCTCCAACATATCGCGAGCCCCACTACTTTCTGGCAGGGGTGCAGGGTAAGCGCTTAGTGCTTATTTCAGCTGAGCTGTTCTTTGTTGATCCCACCCACAGCCCTTTGGGGATTGCTGCCAATTAGTCAGCGGTAAGACTTTAAGGCTATAGAGCTGTGTGACATCGCTTGCGTATTATACAGTCTTCTTGCGGGTCGACTCGAAAGGGCTTTGGCGTCTAACTTAGTTGTTGGCCTCAACCGGAGCTGAACCCGTTAATTTCTCGTTGTTGTACGCTACCGAGGTATTCTTACTCAGCCCTAATAGTTATAGTTAACAGCAAAGAGCTTATACCTTTTGAGGATTAGTGGTAGGCCTTAGGCATGGATGTACTGGCACGAAGGTGACTATAAAATCAGGGAAAGCCTCTGCTGCAGTGGTGTAAGTAACGATCTTCACTTCCAGCCATCCCATCAAGTGCAAGCACATCATTGCAGCTTCCAGAGATGATTGAAACTACTTCTTCCACGCTTCCTCCGACTACAGGAAAGAATACTGCTTCCCCCAGCCTTCCAGACATCTCTCCATCCGAGATGCAAAAGATCCAGCAACGGTACGCCGAAGAGCGCGACAAGCGTCAGCGTCCCGAGGGCCTATCACAGTACATCAACCTGGCCTCAGCCGAGGACCCCTAACTGAAACGTCTCCTACATGATCCGTGGGACGATGGAACCGCTCCCTCTGTGGCCCTGAAGGAAGGCGCCCGCTTCAAGGTCGTCATCCTGGGCGCCGGGTTCGGCGGGCTCCTGTTCGCCGTCCGACTCCTCCAAACCGGCTGCTTCCGCCCGGAGGAGATTGTCCTCGTCGACGTGGCGGCGAGCTTCGGGGGGACGTGGTACTGGAACCGGTACCCGGGACTGATGTGTGATATCGAAAGCTACATCTACTTGCCCTTGCTCGAGGAGACGGGATACATTCCCAAGCGGAAGTACGCTTCCGGGGAGGAGATTCGCGAACATGCGCAGCGTATCGCCGCGCACTGGTCGCTGGAGGACCGCGCCATGTGGCGGACGGAGGTGAATCGGTGTTCTTGGAGTGATGAAGCGGCTGAATGGTCGCTCGACATGACTCAATCTCCGCCTCCCTTGAATAATGATGGAACCAAAGGCGAATCTCTTTCAGCGACCGTCCATGCGGACTTTGTGATTCTCGCACCTGGGCCACTGAACATACCCAAGGTGTCTGATTTCGCTGGTTTTGATTCCTTCCAGGGCTCCCGTTTCCTGGCATCGCGGTGGAATTACGACGTTACTGGGCTAGCCCCGAGACCCCTGTCTTAAGTAGATTGGGGGGCAAACGAGTTGGGATCATCGGCACCGGGGCAACTGGCATCCAGATTGTCCCTGAATTAGCCAAATGGTGTCAACAGTTGTATGTCTTCCAGCGGACGCCCGCGCAAATCGGGGTGCGAGACCAACGCTCCACAGACCTAGGCGAGTGGACCAAGAACGTCGCCACGGGACCTGGTTGGCAAATGGTGCGGTTCCGCAACTTCGTCTCCTTTACGTGTGACACGCAGCCTCCGCCCCCCGTCGATTTGGTGGCAGATGGATGGACTAGCTTTCGTTCTTTGCAGGTCCTCGGAGGCGGAGGCAGTCCGGTCAGCATGGAGGAGATCCCCGCTCATATTATCAGGATGCACGCTTTTGACCTACCTCGAGCCTAGCGCATCCGGGCCCGCGTCGACTAGATAATTCATGATCGGACGGTAGCTGAACAGCTGAAAGCGTGGTATCCCAGCTGGTGCAAACGGCCCTGCTTCCACGACGAGTATTTGCCGACCTTCAATCAGCCGCATGTGCGACTGGTCGATACCAACGGCAAAGGGGTGCAAGCCATCACACCCACCGGAGTGGTAGCCAACGGTGAGCAGTTCGATGTGGACGTCCTGATTCTCGCCATGGGATACGATGTGAAACCGCTCGAAAGCCCTGGGGCGCGAGCGAAGGTCTCGGTGTTTGGACGTGCGGGTCGCAGTATGAATGAGAAATGGGTGCAGAGCCCCTTGACTCTACACGGCGTCGCCACCAGTGGCTTCCCCAACATGTTCTTCTCGGGTGTTGGCCAGACAAGCTATTTCCCTTCATACACAGCGACGCTGGATACATGCGCCAAGCATGTGGCCTTCGTCATTTCCGAAGTTATCAAGCGGCAGGGTAGCGGCAAGATGACTATCGAAGTTACTCAGGGTGCAGAGACAGCTTGGGGGCTGCGAGTCCAGGCCGGTGCTCCGGCCCTGGCAGCCTTGGCGGGTTGTACCCCGTCGTACTTGAACGCTGAAGGCAGCCTAGAAGACGTGTCGATGGAGGAAAGAATGAAGTTGGCGGCTTCTGCACGGTGGCCACACGGGATGGCCGATTGGATGGATGTTTTGGAGGAGTGGCGGGATGCTGGTGACTTGGCTGGACTTCAGATCAGTGTCGTATAGAGACGGTGCCTGCGGTAGGAAATTGAAAACAAGAAGTTCATGGCAATGTCTCAGTGGGTAGATATTGGGGAGGAGCACAGTCAAAATGTCGATCCGTCCCTCACCCTGTAGCCTCAGATATGAGCGTTAGCACTAACCCAACCTACTCTAAAGTGGCATCCTTGTAGTGGCAATCGCGGTCTGAAAATTCCTGTTTCAACCATTAGAAAGTGTACCAAGGCCTCTGTTTCATGCTTTAGCTTTTCCATTTTCAGATTGACCTCTCAGTTGGTCCTTAATCACCTCCCACTGTACTTCATCATTGGTACGTTTCTGATGTACTGTACCACTTCTCAGGCACGGTGTCGTCCTTCTCCCTTGAAGTTGTGGTAAGTCTGCTCTCCGTTTTCGATTTTCTTTCCGCCAGCGTGCCCTACTCATCATCAAACTTCTGGCGTGTTCGCGACGAGGCCTCGTGGTAAGAGATTGGAAGAACAGTCCAGATATTTGTGCTAGCGTCATTGCTGTGTGTCTTCGTGGCGATGTTGGAGATAACTGGAGAGGGGCTTGCGCGGGGCGCATGATGGAGCAAGAGGAATGATTGGCGGTGGTCTTGTTGATCAGGGTGATCGTCGTAGTGTTGTTACAGTCGCGACGGATTGGAGAAGAAGTATACTAGGTCCTTGGACTTTTGACTATCGACTGGATACAAAGCTTTGGTGCATGGTGGAAGGATTATGAGGAGGTGTGTTGAGTTGATGTTGCGCTAGTTGACATTATACACAAAAGAAGCAAACACAACAAAAAATGATGGACAATAGGGAAGATTCCATACTAGGTACAAAGATCACACCACCCGTTTCTGAGAGGATACATGAACCCGAAACAGGACCACATCAACCTTATATTATTTTATACACATGTCTATCTTTGTTAAGTTATTTATTCCAAGCCAGCTAGGGGGTGAGTTGACGTAATGCAGCATTACAGGTGTCTGTCTGGGGTACAGCTGCCAAGAGGATCTGTGGCATGTTACACCAACAAGCTGACAAGCATGGCTGTCGGGTGGAGGGACACGTGCCGTTTCCAGATGTCCGATGACATCTTGCCTTCCCTCCTTCTCCAAAGACATACCCACAACACTAGTCTCCTAGTGGTGCTACTATGAAAGGACTGACCATCTCTCTCCACTGGGCAAACACCTTGTGGGCTTGTAGTGTGTGTCTGACCGCTGCTTGGGGGGGGTGTTGGTCCCGGGTTTGTGACTCCCCAAACAGGCTTAGGCAGTCAGATGACGATCAGCGCGATGGGTCCCGAGTCCATCGCTTTCTCCTTTCGCTCTTCTCCCCGCCTCCATTCTTTTGACGGCCTGGTCTGTGTCTGTCACTACCTATGCATTTACTTCCCCTCCCCCCTCCTTTTCCTTTCAGCTCTTATTTTAGTCTTTCTTTACTTTCAGCTGTATCATATCTTTGCTTTGTGTATAGTTTCATCCTCTCCGACGCTTTGTTGCTACTCTTTCCACTAGACATAACAATCGACCGCTCGGTTGCACTCACTTCCTTATCTCCGTGTCTCACCGCCGTCGACCGCTTCTTCTTGTTTGCATCCAAACACAGTCGAACTTTCGTCCGTGTCTCCACTCTGCAGTTGCCCGGCGTTGATGCGCGGATGGATATGTCCGTTATCGCAAAATGTTTGTTACCTTGAACTTCTCCTATCTACCCCTCCATCTGCCCCCCTGCCCTGCATTTTGGGTTCTCAGGAGTCGGGGTTAACTTTTACTTCTCAGACAGCCATCAGTAGGTCGGAAGCAGCCCTTGCTTCACCTCGCATCGCCGAAAATGCCTCGTTCTGTCCCTCAAAGGTTTCCCTCGGCTCCTTCAGACATCGAGCATGTCTCGATCGAAACCGATGGCCGAAGAACCAGCGCTCAAACGGCTCCTCCCTCGCCGTCCGCCTTTCGGCGCAGTCACAGTCACCTGTCCGAAGCCCACACCGGTTATGAAACGCTGGAATCGCCTATGGAAGTAGGAGAGACGACCAGCTTGTTAGGCAAAGGGCACGAACACCGGCGCAATTTCCCGAGATCCTACACCAACATTTCTGGCAACTCGGGCCCCGATCTAAACTTCAGACATAGCTTGTTGGCGGGCAGCCTCCGGCGATCACGCCATCACAGCCGCGCTAATTCGCAAGCGATGCGTTTCAGCCGTCGCGACAGTGACCCCGCCGCGAGTGTCGCTCCCTCAGGCAAGGACGACATGACTGCCTCGTTCCTGGATGAACGGAGCTGGTACGATCAATTCACCTCGACTGATTGGGTCCATGATAGCATCGCGGACGGCGCTCGCCTACGAGAGTTACGGAGGCGGAAAGACATCCGGGGTCGCCTACTGGCATGGTTCGATGGCAGTCAGGGCTGGGTGCTGGTAGCGTTGATCGGCTGCATAACCGCGGCTATCGCCTTTTCTGTCGACGTGACGGAGAAGTTTGTTTTCGATGTGAAGGAGGGTTTCTGCACCACACACTGGTTCCATAGCCGCCAAAGCTGCTGCACGGGAGGGCAAGAATGCCCCGCGTGGAGATCTTGGTCAAACATTTTGAGCCCATCGGGCAGTGAAAATCAGTGGGTCGATTACGGCATGTTCATTTTCTGGGTGATCTTACTCTCCATGATCTCTTGTGCGCTCACCTTACTCACAAAGACGGTGGTGCCATCATCCATCTCGTTGACGACTCTGGACGAAAACCTCGGAGCTGCGTCCTCGCGCGGTACGAAAGGGAAGACCGGAAATGCCAGCTCGCATGACTCGCCCAATGGTCTACAAGCACCGGGTGCTGTTATCCCTACCCGGCCTGCCATGACATACTACTCGGCGGCAGGGAGTGGAGTGGCCGAGGTCAAGGTCATCAACAGCGGTTTTGTCTTGCACGGGTATCTAGGCTTCAAGACTCTTGTCGTCAAGACTGTCGCTCTGGTCTTTAGTGTCGCGTCAGGCTTGAGCTTGGGTAAGGAGGGTCCATATGTACACATCGCGACCTGCGTAGGAAACATTTGCTGTCGCTTGTTTGCGAAATACAACCTGAACGACGGCAAGAGGCGTGAGGTCTTGAGTGCCAGCGCTGCCAGCGGTGTTGCGGTAGCTTTCGGGGCGCCTATCGGTGGTGTGCTTTTTAGCCTCGAGGAAGTCAGCTATTATTTCCCTCCGAAGACACTCTTCAGGACGTTCTTCTGCTGCATTGCAGCAGCCTTGTCTCTCAAATTCCTCAATCCCTACGGTACCGGCAAGATTGTCTTGTTTCAGGTTCGCTATCTTGGGGATTGGGAAATGTTCGAGATGGTCATCTTCATCCTCTTGGGTGTCCTTGGAGGAGCAGCCGGGGCTCTGTTCATCAAAGCGTCGAGCGTCTGGGCGCGGTCGTTCCGACGCATTCCGATCATCAAGCGCTATCCCATGCTTGAGGTTGTTCTCGTGGCTTTAGTGACCGGACTTGTTGGGTTCTGGAATCGGTACACCAAGCTGCCTGTTTCCGAGCTGATGTTTGAGTTGGCCAGCCCGTGCGAGCATGTGTCATCATCACCCACGGGCTTGTGTCCCAGCGAAGACCGCATTGGCGATATTATTCGCTACCTGCTGGTCGCTCTCGTCATCAAGAGTCTGCTTACCATTGTCACATTTGGCATTAAAGTGCCCGCTGGAATTTACGTTCCATCCATGGTTGTTGGTGGTCTCATGGGCCGCATCGTTGGCCATGTGGCACAATACTTGGTGCTCAAATATCCAAACTCGTTCCTCTTCGGGTCTTCTTGCCCGGCTGTCGCTGGTATGGAGTCCTGCGTGACACCGGGGGTTTATGCCATGGTTGCGGCCGGTGCTACCATGTGTGGTGTCACACGCCTGTCGGTGACACTTGCCGTCATATTGTTCGAACTGACCGGTAGTTTGGACCACGTGCTCCCATTTTCACTGGCAGTTCTCTGTGCCAAGTGGACAGCAGATGCAATCGAACCCCGCAGTATCTACGTGAGTACCTGGAACCCTGCAATCATGGTCATTGTACTAACGTACGCAGGACCTGCTGACGGACATGAACGCGTATCCGTTCCTCGACAATAAACTCCAGCCCTTGTCAGATGGACAACTTGGCGATCTCGTCCGACCCCTGCGGGCCAGCCGGATAATCGACATTTCGGAGTCCTCCTTTGTGCCCGCGACGGAGCTGCGGTCGAAACTACAGAATCTGCTTATGGCCGGTGAGCTCGACAGTGGCTTGCCGATATTGCGTCACAACATTCTGACTGGGTTGATCCCTGCGCCCGACCTTGAATACGCTCTCGACAATCTTGAGGATGAGGAGAACACCCTGTGTCTGATGACGATGGATATGTCCTCGGCTATCTCCGACAGTGAGGACCTGGAAAACACCGACTGGGTGGACTTTACTCAATACATTGATTTTGTAAGTCAGGTGATCTCTCTGCATGACACAAAGCTGATCCTTTTAGTCCCCGATGGCCCTGGACATCCATTCCCCGATTGATCTTGTGTATCAGTGCTTTGCGAAGCTGGGCCTGCGGTATCTGTGTGTTCTCCACGATGGACACTACGCCGGCCTGGTACATAAGAAAGCGTTTGTGAAGTATATGAAGCAGAACGAGTAGTTTGCTTTTCGGTGGATACGTTTTATGAATTGGTCCTGCGCGGTTATCTAGATTTGTTACTGTAAATTAGCTCGGAGTTGGTTCAGCGTTTGTTTCTGTTGCATATGATCCTGTATTTAGACCCTGGCTCCAGAATGGCGCCGTACATACCTTGCATACAGACTGTACATTGTCGCTTGCACTACCTCCACATTACCTTCCCTTTCTCCCTGATAGAGACCGATCAATCCACACGCTCATACCCCACCATCCTCACCCTCACCTCCCCCTCCACAATCCACTCATCCGTGACCGTCTCCCCCACCCACTCCGACACCTCCCTTGCACTCACCCTCCTCCACCCCCTCTCCTGGAGTAACTCCTCATCCACAGGGAAAAAAGTATCACACTCAAACACCCGCCCGCGATCCTCCTGGAACGCCAGCTTCTCCACAAACGTCATCACAATCCGCACCCCGCGCGTCTTGACCCGCAACGCCGCACCATAGATCTCCGCCCCGCCAATCACAAACACCTGTCCCAGTTTCCCCTCCGCGCCGTACCTCGCCTCGAGCGTGGTGAGTGATTCCTCCAACCCCGCGCACACGATCGCGTCGGTTTGCGGCCCTGGCGCTTGCCCCTGGCCCTGGTCCTGGCCCTGCCCCGCCGCGCGCATTTTCTCCTCCTCCTTCCGCCTTTTCCCGTCGAGGTCGTGCTGCACGCGCCGCGCGACCTCCTCGACGGACCGCGTGATCACGGCGTTGATGCGTTTGCCGAGCGGGCGCAGCGAGGCCGGGATCGAGTCGTAGGTCTTGCGGCCCATCAGGATGGCGTTTGTGCTGCCAGTGGGAGAGTGGGCGGGCGGGCGCGAGGTGATGCGCGCGAAGAAGGACATGTCGGTTTTGATGCGCGGCCAGGGGAGGGTGCCGTTTTGGCCGATGCCGAGGCGGAGGGGGCCGGTTTGGTGGCCTGTTGTTGTGGTGGTGGGGGTGGAGGGGATTGGGGTGGTGGCGACTATGAGGGTTAGGGGGGGTGGTTTGGGGGGCATTTTGGGTGGGTTGTTGGGTGGGTGGTTGTGGGTGGTGGTTGTGGGTGGTGGTTGTTGGTGGTGGTGAGGGTGAGGGTGAGGGTGAGGTTGGTTGCGTGGAGGTTATGGATGGATGGATGGATGGATGGGTGTGGAGGGAAATTTGGTTACGGTGGTTGGGTTGGTCGGGGCGGAGGTGGTGGTTATCGATAAGGTAGCGTAGCTTAGCTTTGCCGCATTGCAGCTTGGTTAGTATAATGCAGCTGAGTGGTTTGTTTGCCTTCTCTTTTGGACATTCGTTTGATTCATGCCAGCGCATCGCTTGCTCGAACAGTATATGCATTGTAGACCATTGGCAATCACAGACAATACAGATGATCATGTGCACTGCATAGTACAGTACTATTTCCGCAAGGTTCGAATAACCAGATTCGCAATACCCCAAACCGTAACGCCGAATATCCCACCCCGAAACCCAAACTCCCAATGCGCCCAGACCATACCATACTCCACTCCCAAAAAACCTATTTAGCAGCCTTCAGAAGTCCCCCCTCTTCAATCGCCCGCTGAATCGCCCCCGCATCCCGCTCCAACTCCTCCCGCCGCTTCACCTCCGCCTCATCCTCCCCCAACGTGTCCAGCTTCCCAAACAGCCACGTCTCCTTCATCACCCGCGTAAGCGCCAGGATGTCTTCTGCTGCGCGGACCTGCTCCCATAGCATATCAACAATCAGCGGGTTCGAGTCAGTCGTGAGGAGGTCAGGGCAACGAACCAAAGCGGTGGACTCGACGTCGAGTTGGTAGGTTTCGACGGCTGTGGAGGTGTGGCTTGTGCTTTCTGTCTGCAACTTCAAGTTAGGATCAGGTTTCAAGGGGTAAGAGTGGTGGGCAATGGGCGTCGCGTACCGTGGCTGTGGCCATGATGTTCTCGAAGCGTTGGAGGAGTTGGGAAATGTTCGTGTTGATGCGGTCTGGTTTTTGGGTGTGTTAGTGGCTGATGCGGTGGATGGGGTATGGCATACTGACTGTGCAGGGTTTTGGAGGAGGGTTGGGACTCCATTTTGGGAGATTGGGGGCTATTGAGGCGATTGAGTGATTGTATCAGGTTATGCAGATGGGGAGTGGGTGGGTTGTGCTTGTGATCGTGATTGTTCTGGGCGGGGGTCTAGGCGGTCAGATACTGCCGGCTTTGGATTACGATAATGAAGCTAATCTTCGAGTGTGTCTGGTTGGTGTGATATACGCAGTGGGTATTATGACTATACTTTATCGCTATCTAGGTGGTGCATCTCCAGCGCATGAACTCGTGATTGTTCACTTGACGTGATGGAGAGAAGAAACCCATCACTTGCGGACCTTCTGTTGGTGCTTGGCCCGTCCTGAGTGTTGCGACACCCCTGTCATCGTGGGTAGATTGTGATGTAGCATGATTGAGGAGCGAGGTTCAATGAGCCATGGTAGGTGTTGAGCTCAGCATTTGTAAAGTATGGTGTTCACCGAACATATTTACCCTGCGTCCATTAGCATTGGTATCCAGTCAAGAATCCGGAGCCAAGCCGACTTACCATGAACCGCTTGTGAAAGTCCGATCGCAACAAGTCCTGTATCATGTCAATACCATCCCCTATGTATAGCCAGCAAACTTACATTGACAAATTCCTTGCCCCGTTTATCCTCCGTGCCGCGCGCCTGGTTCTTGAAGACCACGTCGTCATCCCATCGTCGCTTCAGATTGAAGTCCTGGGGGTTGAGCAGAGGGTTTCCGCGCGCAATGTCGTATTCGCGCTTCTCTTCCTCTTCAGCCGCACGCTCGCGTTCCTACCATCATCAGCTTGTAGCCCTAGACCCAGACCGGAAGAAACCCACCTCTTTTTCCTTCTGCTCCAGCCTCTCCTTCTTGATCTTCTCCAGTTCGCGCATCAGCTCGGCAGCTTCATCCTCCTCATCATCACTAAACCAGTCAGTCCTGCCTTTATGCTTTGCTCAATTAGCGAAGCGCCTCACCTATCTTCATCACTACTGTCCTCCTCCGACCCATCTGAGTCCGCGTCGATGTCTCTCGTCTCCTCTAATATCCTTCGTCTTTTCGCTTCCATATCTTCTTCCTGCTCCCCTGTGTCTGCATCTCCGCCCGGCGAACCACCCTCCAACAGGCGCTTGGGCGTCACGCTCTCGACCGTGGGCTCATCAAGGGGGGTTCCGTTCTTCTTGGCGAAATGGGCGGCCTCAGCCTGGAGGAGTTCGGCGCGGAGGTCGCGCTGGGTGGCTTCCGCTTCGGTGCCTTGGCCGAGTTGACTGGCCAGCGTCAGTGTCTTTCTTCCCAATCATACAGGCTATCTCGCCATCCTACCGTGTCTTCAAGAGCTTGTGCGCGGGAAGCAGTCGCTGATGGTAGGCCGGACCACGGAGGGCCTCTTTGCCTTGTGCCTAGTTTCCCATGAGTTCTTGCGCTTCTCCCCGTCGGAGCTGGTAAGCGGGTTTACGTACGGGGTCAAACGTAGGTCTGTGTGCTGTTCCAAGAGTCAGCCAAACACCCTTGCCATGCAACATCACAGTCTTCTCACCTGTAGTCATATTGTGGTTGTGCGTAAATCCAGAGTCGCGAGAATTGCTGTCCGCGAAGAAGAAGAGTTGAGCTCTGATAATAAGGTAACCTCCGCCCGCGGCGATCAAACCAGAGCGGCAAAGCCCTCCGGCCTCAGGCGCACATATCTCACCGCCCAGGTTCCCACCGCTCCCATTGGACCATTACCCACCCGCCCAGACGCTGCAATGACGATGACCGCCTGCCCGCGGCATGAAATTTAGAGTGGAGGGAGAAAACGAAAGTCTTCCCCCGGGCCGCTGGCGGCCAAGTCCGCCGCCCCTCCGCCTATTCTCCTCTCTTTTCCTCCGCCGAAATTCCCAAATCATGAATAAAGAAGCACCGCTCTCGATCGCGGAGCGCGACTTCATCCTCAATGCGCTGCGCGAGGATGTACGGCTGGACGGTCGCGCCGCGGATGAGTTGCGTCCGTTGAAGGTGACCTTCGGGGAGGAGTACGGGCATGTGAAGGTGCAGCTTGGTCGGACGAGGTAAGCATCTTCTCTTGGTGGTTACAAAACAACAGCGCGAAGCTAACCGTTATTGTGTTTGTGTGTGTTAGTCTAGTGACACGCATCTCAGCCGAAGTGACGAAACCGCACGACGACCGGCCGTTCGATGGGCTTTTCACGATCGCGATGGAGCTTACGGCGATGGGGTCGCCCGCCTGGGATAATGGACGGTAGGACTTACCTTTCAACCCCAGAGCAGAGGGACACGGAATAAAGGGCAGCTGCAGCTTCTAATCACCGGGGGAAAAACAGACAAGGCGACCTCGAAACGTACGTGACCAACGTCCTGGACCGGGTGATCCGCCACTCCAACGCGCTGGACACGGAATCGCTGTGCATCGTCAAGGGGGTGAGCTGCTGGAGCATCCGGGCGGACGTGCACATCACCGACTACGACGGCAACCTGATCGATGCGGCGTGCGCGGGCATCATGGCGGGGCTGCAGCACTTCCGGCGCCCGGACGCCGTGGTCAAGGACGGCCAGGTGATCGTCTACGGGGTGGACGAGCGGGTGCCCGTCGCGCTGAACATCACGCACAAGCCGCTCGCGGTGACCTTCCACTCCTTCGACGAGGGCAAGCGCGTGATCCTCGACGCCACCCGGCGCGAGGAGCAGGCCGCCGAGGCCGACGTCGTCTTCGGGCTCAACAATGCCGGCGACGTCTGCTTCATGTCCAAGTTCTCCGGCTCGCCGGTCGACGCCATGGTCTTCGTCAACAAGACCTCCGTCGCCCTGGACAAGGTTAAGGAGATCAATGCCGTCATCGACAAGGCGCTGCAGGCGGATCTGGCTAAGCGCGCGAAGACGGGCAGGGCCGAGGAGTCGCGGGCGGAGAATGATCGGTGATCTACCTTCAGGTCGGGGTGGCTTTGGCGGGGTTTTGCTAGGTTTTACTAGAGATGTCATGCATATTACCAGGAGTCTAATGGTTTTGAAAGACGAGCAATCAGATTTGATTTGGATGATGGTGTGTTTTTGTTTGTAGATTTGGAGAAGCTACCCAATGGCTTGCCATGTTTGCGGTGAGTGGTCTCCGAAATATATTTGCAGCTTAGTAGCAGCCACACCAGGCTGAATGCCACTCAACTTGGCGCTGGCAAAACCTCGAGCCATCTTTTCAGCATTACCCATTTGTAATTGCTGGCCTGTGGCTAGATCAAATGTCAGTCACTAACTGTTCGTGTGCTCTTAGCGTCCTATCAAGAAATGAAGAATCCATTTTCAACCCGATGGTGGATAAATTTAGCCCACGGAGCTATAGTGAATCGGGTGGTGATATGCTCCGCCCAAGCCACTTATCCTCAGGCCAGGCCCGCCACCAAGCAATCTCTCGGACATTTGCCGCAGCCCATCGACCAAGCAGATTTGAGAACTCGCTTTTTTGGTAGACTACGATCTGACAGCCGGCAAGCCACACTTTAGTTCAACAATTAATGTTCTGTCTTAACTTGCTCAACAGAGAAGGTCAAATTTTGTTCATGATGTCTCGATATGACTTTTCGGACGCTGGCTCACGACGGGAGGAAAGCCGATGTCTGCCAGATACTCACTGTTCGCTCGCTCGGACGCGACGTCCACATTTGTCGTGACTGTGATGTTCCCCTTCCCACCGGTCTGCCTCAGGAGCTCTTCTTCTGACCCCGTCAAGTTGCCACTCAGTAGCTCGTGGATCTGGAGGCTAGCGCGTGACAGGCGCGATTCGGCTTTCTTGGGGCCTGCTGCGTTCGAGCCCTGCTTGATGTAATCGGAAAGTCGGTGGGCGCCATTGGTTAAGTCGTCGCTTGAGCTGCCCACGAGCTTGGTGAAAAGGGTCTTCAACGCGGGAAGATTGACTGCCACGACGGCAATCTCTATTTCAATTGCCGCTGCGATGATCATTCGGCCGAGCACGTACGCCGTGTCGGGGTCGGCGATGAGTTGTCTCTGCACTTCGAAGCGGCATAACGCCGTCACTACGGACAAGGCGCCGAAACACATGACTCCGAGCACGGCGACCTTGCGTTGGTTGCTCATCTGTAGCCGCATCACGGTCGGGATCGGTAGGGTGAGGATGATGATATCCGTGATGATGTTCTTGCCATGGTTTAAGACATGTTAGTGTATGTGTATCCTGCCAAGAGCTCTTGCCATCCCTACCAGTCCTGTTGGTACCATCATGACCACGTACGTGCTCAGACATTGCGCGTTTGTATACTCAGCGGGGTGGAATATGGCGCCGAGGGGTCTGCATTGTAGAAAGGCGAGTAGCCAGTTCGTGATCGTGAAAAGGGTGTTGAGGACCATTGTGCTGAAGACTTTGATCTGGAATGATCGATCTGGGGAGAGTCGGAGGTAGAAGAGCAGGAACGCTTGTTTGATGGTCCAGTGCACGAACATGTAAAAGACTTCTTCGACGAACAGCCACTGGATGCAAATGTGTTAGTTGAGAACGCGCCAGTAAGCGAGGTGTGTACCTTGGTTATTTGTTCCTGCTGATGCGAGGATAATTGACTCGAGTGCCTACCACGGAACCTGGTCAGCTCTCGTCCTGCTTATTGATTGTCTTTTCGTCTCTCACAGTCCACATCCATAATGAAGAAAGATGTACAGAATCATCTGCTGCATCCCGTTGACAAACTGTGAAGTGATCAATTGGATGGTCGCTGATCAAGAGCCAGAATGAGAACTCCTTACCAGGAGAATGATAGCCACCGCATCATCCGTACCAAAACTCTGATGACGCAGTCGACAGTAAAGCCGCAGGAAGATGGAGCAAGTTCCGATCGCGAAAGCAGCAGAGATAATCCCGTAGGTCAATGGCTGGAGATTCTCGAGAGCCATTTTGCCCACCGCATAAGCCCAGGCAAAGAGCTCGCTCCTGCAGGCTCTTTTGCTCTGTCGAAAATGACCAGCGAGTCGAGCCGGCCGAGAGAATATATACTGGACAGGCTCGAAAGTCCATTGGGCCGATAATCAAATGCTTGGAGGCAGCCTTGTCTTTCTTCACCCCCTCTTCTGATCCAGCCCATCCTGCTGTGTGCATCGATCCTGTTGATAGTCCAGCCATCCCTGCAAGCGCCATCGCTAGGAGGCCTTAGATGCAGATGAGATCCAGTGCGCAAAACTCTTTGCTTTCTCTCCTCCCGCCAATCCGCGAGAGTTGGCATCAGCATAAGCTCCACAGCGGACGGCTGCTCCCTTCCTAGTCTCCTATAGTGTCTCGCGATGTGGATCGGGGAATTCAGCCACCACTGAAGGGCCGCCGTGCGATCAAGCGAACACGAGTAGCAGAGATGAAAGGTGGAGATGACGGGCTTGTCCTGCATATTGTCCGCACGAGGACCGGAGTTTCACCATCGTGCACGATGGGTCTTGGTTTCTGTCATAAGCGCCTCTCTTATCCCGGTTGTGCGATCGGCTGAGATGGTGAGTGTTTTTTATTCCTGCCGAGGTGGGGTATAGACAAGGGTCAATAAACTAACCAGCTGTCTGCTGCCAATAACAGATTCACAGTCATCGACTATAGTGACGCCGTCGCTTTAGCATGCAATCTTGTATGATGCTGGAGGGAGTCCCGGCTCGAATGGATGATAAATAATCGTTCGCTGCCCCTTTTCTTCGAACAACTGTGGGCACACTGATGGGTGGTTGAGAAAATCAACAACGCACTCACAATGGAGGCAGCGAAATTGTTGCTTTGGTCCGCAGGCGTTAGTGACTTCCTCGGGAAGGACCTGCTCAGCCTGGGAAGTTCCGCTGCCGGACTCGCGATTGTCCTCCATCTCACTCTCTTTCGCACCAGTTTTCCCACGGAAGATCATCTTCATGAACTTCTGATACTCTACGTTGTTTCAGTATCTGCCGTGTTTGCTGCCTATCTTTCGTCAACTGATTATTCAGCGACCCAGAGTCTGGTCCGAGTATGCTGGATTGCAGGCGCTTTCAACACAGGACTATTGTTGAGCATTGGGGTTTATCGGTTGTTCTTTCATCGTCTTCGTCACTTTCCAGGCCCGATAGGGTCCAAGGTGTCCCGGTTCTATGATGCGTATCTTGCCGGACGGAATGTGCAATACAATGTGGAAATTGAGAAACTCCACAAACAGTACGGTGACTTCATCAGGACAGGTATGCCATGTCGCCACTCCCAGGTGCTCACCACCAGTACTGAACATGCTCCGATCATAGGTCCTCGAGAGATCTGCATCGTCCGGAGATCGGCTTTACCAGTCCTCTTCGGACCTCGGTCAAAGTGTCGCAAGTCAACCTACTACGCGCAGGCCTCTACCAACCCAATAGAATGCTCCGTCCACCACACACGAAATTTCGAAGATCATCGGAAACGACGGAAGGCATGGGATCGAGGATTCTGTATCAAATGTGCGCTCTCTACTCAAAGCCATTTCTTGGAAGATGCCGGCGGAAATTGACCAGGCATATCTAGCACTCGGAGTGTACGAACCACGGATCAAGGCGAGGGCCGATCAACTTGCCGCTCATATCGCAGCCAACCTGGGAAATCCCATTGATGCCACCGCCTGGTCAATGTTTCTCAGTTTTGATGTGATGGGGGATGTGGGCTTTGGAAAGAACTTTGGAAACTTGACAACAGGTGTTGAGCACCCGGCTATCAAAGCAATTCACGACCACATGGCCATTCTGGGGGTTCTAGGCCATGTTCCCTGGTTTCTGAATCTCATAAGCGGTGTTCCGGGAGCGACTGCAGCCTATTCAGGTTTTTTCAAGTGGTGTGGTGATGAGATAGAAAGGAAGCAAAAGGTGCGTTATTGCTTCGTTTGTGTTCGGCTTTTGGCTGAGGTGTTAATGCGGTGTGCAGATCTGGGACGCTGGAAAGTATCCAGACGATATTGTCTCATGGCTGCTGAAAGCCTACGTGGACAACGACGCAGCAGCCTCTCCTTCAGAAGCTGCTTTGCACGAAGACTCTCGGGTGGTTATTATCGCTGGCAGTGAAACCACAGCGACTACCTTAGCTACTGTTCTTTTCTACCTAGCTAAGTATCAGTATGTCCTTGCCAAGCTTCAGCGACTCTTAGATGAGGCTATGCCCGGTGGGGTCGAGGACTGGTCCTACGACAAAGTGAAGAAAGTCTCTTTTCTTGACGACATCATCAGTGAAGCTCTCCGTCTCCGGCCAGCCGTGATGACAGGTGGATACCGGGTAACCCCTGCGGAAGGCCTCCAGATCGATGAGGTGTACATTCCCGGGGATGTCAACGTGTTTGTTCCGGTTCAGTTGATCCAAACGGACGAGAGATATTACAAACAAGCCAAAAGTTTCATTCCCGAGAGATGGGGTGAAAGAAAAGGTGAGCTGGGCACCGATGGGGCGCCTTTCATTCCATTTGCAATGGGTAAGTACTTTACCGCAACTTTTTCGCGGCGTCGGATTGATTCACAATTCAAGTGATTGGGTAAGTTCCATCGCTAACTTGCGTCCCCAGGCCCATATAGTTGTCCCGGAAAGAATCTCGCTCTGCTCAGCCTCCGCATCACGGTGTCTGTATTGGCTTTACAATATTCTATAAGCTTCGCGCCGGGTGAGACAGGTGAAGACTTTGAGCACAACGCGTTGGACACGTTTACAACGACGTTACCTCCTCTTCGGCTTCAGTTTTTCAAACGGCAGGGTTTGCCAGGATGCTAGCCCTAGTGCCAGAGTTGCCAAATACTATCTCGTTCAAATTGTTCTAGATGCCATGGTCCAGGAAAACAAGATCGAGAGCCTAATGGCCGATGCGCCAAAAAGCCACGCTCGGCACCTTGTCTCGAGATACGAATGAAGATTTGATACATTCTACGACATGTTGTCTGGGGTGTTGTTTGCCTGTTCCACTGACTTGTAACTTGGCAAAACCCGCTAGACATATCCATATAAGACAAAGAACATCATAGACATTTCCAGCCCTCTACGTATCTCATTGCTCATTGCATACGTGACATTACACGATGCTTGCAGGCTGTTGAATATATAGCAGCTGTAGTTCCATGTTCAGGATAAATTAGAAGTTGCAAATCAGTTCCAAACCAGTCCCTAGTCTCATCGCCCTACTTTACCTATTCATATTTCTGTTGATGAACAACAATGGCAACTTCGCAACCTATAATCTGGGTGCGTCAGTATGAATACCACTACCAAGAAATGAAGAACTCCACGAACCAGGTTGCAACTTGGTTGAAAAGGAACTACGAAGAGAACCACAGAAGACTTCCACCGAGAAACCCGGAATATCCTCTCGATGTGGGCCAATACATACATTGCGCAACCTTTCTCAGAGACTTGCGAAGCCCCGGTATCGAATTTCCTCGGGAGTCAACGGCTTCCCTTCACTACGCTATTTGGGCACGTCTACACAGGGTTGAGATCGAATACTCACAGAGGCGCAATTGGAACAAAGGGCAGAGACGCAAGTTCGAAAGCCATGTTCACTTCCTCCTAGTACTGATGGAGGTCCATGACATTCTGTTGCAACGATCGAACCAAGACCCTCTTCGATACTGCAGAGACTGTGCCGATCATGAGCCCAAGCAGCTTGCAAGTGCGAACTTCCCATGGAGACCGACTGGGCAGTTCCATCTGAAATTGAAATTGACGTTTTCCGTGGCAAGAGCTTTGGCTGCTAGGTTTTTCCGGGCCAAGCAGAGCTAAGATGATTGTTTTACTTTGATTTTTGATGTGTAACTGATCAAATTGTTGCTTGGTTTATACATGCTTGCATGTTTTGGTTTTGATGTTAACATAGTTTAGGATTGAAATAATATTGTGGTTAACGTCTCAGTATCTGCTTCCAAGCTCCAAGCTGTTGCTGCTATTTTGTTGTTTGTTGATTGTTGATTGTAGAAAGCCGTGACGGCAGTTGACGATCGGTCAGGCGGCGCTAACCCAAAGCGGACGCAGGTGTTCATCCCTCCCTTTCTCCAATCCATCATCCACTTTCAACCACGCGGTAGTTAGTGGAAATGAATTGACTCTGCCAAATCGTCTTCCTACTCTGAAACACCATAACTTATCCTCCCCCCCCCCTCATGGCTTATAATTAGCACGTCTCCCAGTCAACAATTTAATTTACTCACCGTCTCGACCCGGAGAGCCCCGCCCCATCTCCCGGCCCCAGCCACGGGCGGTGATCCAACGCTAATTGCGCGGCATCTGAGCTAAACCGCCAGGCAGTCAGAATTTCTCCCCATCTGCGTTACTTCTCTCCCTCCCCGCCGCTTACTGTCACCCGGACTCAATTCCGACCACCTCCTCCCTATTTCTACGTGTCTCCGCCATCCTCCACTACTCCCAGCGCGCGACTTTCACCCCTTCCCTCCCCCGTCAATCAATGCTCTTGGGGCACCACCTCGCAGTAACGGTGTCTGCCCGCCCTCAGCGTCATGGCCAGCGGTAGGCCTCCCGGACCTCATCCAGCCGCTGGCCACAACGAGGAACTGCTGCTGGATGAGTCCACTCCCATGTACAACACGGGTCAACGTCCGCCTGTGAACGATGACAACCTGTTGCGACAGTACGATATCGACGACTCCGACCAACCCCAACCCCGTCCCTCCGTTTCCTACGATAGCTTCGTCGGCGGACAGGCTCCGCCGCATTCAGGCGCCCATGCGACTTCCTCTGCGCACCCTCCGGCGCAAACCGGGGGCTACCTCACTGATCCTTACACCGGAGCCGATGTGTCTCGTACCTATTCCCATACCTCCGGCCTGAGCAACTACAACCGCTACTCCCTCGATGAATACGACGACGACCGGTCGCTGCACGGATACTACGATCTGGATGATGACGACATACACCACTCGCAGCCCGACAGCCGGGTTCGTCAGGCGAAGGAGCGGAACAGCATCCTGGGTCTGGGGGGTGGCCTGATGGGCCGAGCGAAGCACATGCTGGGCATGGGGCCCGAGTACTCGGAAATGGATCTCCCCTTGACTGAGTCGGGCGGTCGTGCGGCTCGGTTGGACAGTGCAGATCCGGATGAGGCGGCTGCGACCGGGGCTCGAAAGAAGTCGAAGAAGTCGGACTTCAAATTTGGGTTCGGTCGCAGGAAGGTCGACCCGTCGACTCTGGGACCTCGAATGATCGTTTTGAACAATCCGCCCGCGAACGCCGTGCACAAATTCGTGGACAACCATGTCTCGACGGCCAAATACAACATTTTCACCTTCATCCCGAAGTTCCTGTTCGAGCAATTCTCGAAGTACGCCAACCTGTTCTTCCTGTTCACCGCCGTTCTTCAACAGATCCCGAATGTCACTCCCACGAATCGGTATACCACCATCGGTCCGCTGTTGATTGTGTTGTTGGTGTCAGCCATCAAAGAACTTGTGGAGGATTACAAGCGGAGACTGTCCGATAAAGGGTTGAACTTTTCCAAGACACAGGTACTGAAAGGCTCGAGCTTCCACGAGACCAAGTGGATTGATGTCGCTGTCGGTGATATTGTTCGCGTGGAGTCTGAGCAGCCATTTCCCGCCGATATGGTCTTGCTTGCGTCGTCGGAGCCTGAGGGTCTATGCTATATCGAGACGGCGAATCTGGACGGCGAAACCAACCTCAAGATCAAGCAAGCTATTCCGGAGACGGCGCATTTGGTTAGTCCCGCGGATCTCAGTCGGTTGACCGGGCGCGTCCGATCGGAACAGCCAAACAGCAGTCTTTACACGTACGAGGCCACATTGACTATGCACGCGGGAGGTGGTGAGAAGGAACTGCCACTGGCCCCGGATCAACTGCTCCTGCGAGGTGCGACCCTGCGCAACACCCCCTGGGTGCATGGCATCGTCGTTTTTACCGGCCACGAAACGAAGTTGATGCGAAACGCGACGGCAACCCCGATCAAGCGAACGGCTGTCGAGCGTATGGTTAACGTCCAGATTCTCATGCTGGTTGGCATCCTCGTGGCGCTGAGTGTGATCAGTTCCGTTGGTGATCTGGTCATTCGGCAAACAGAGGGCAGCCAACTCACATACCTCGACTACGGCAGTACCCATGCTGTCAAGCAGTTTGTTTTGGACATTTTCACCTACTGGGTCTTGTACTCGAACTTGGTTCCGATCTCCCTTTTCGTCACCATTGAGATTATCAAGTATGCACAGGCTTTCTTGATCAACGCGGATCTCGACATTTACTACGACAAGACTGATACTCCTGCAACCTGCCGGACGTCATCGTTGGTCGAAGAGTTGGGACAGATCGAGTATATCTTTTCCGACAAGACAGGAACCCTGACGTGTAACATGATGGAGTTCAAGCAATGCACTATTGCCGGTGTCCAATACGGAGAGGATGTTCCAGAGGACCGCCGCGCTACTGTTGAAGACGGTGTCGAAGTGGGCGTTCACGACTTCAAGAAGCTCAGGGAGAATCTCCGCTCCCACCCTTCGTCAGATGTGATTCACCACTTCCTCACTCTGCTTGCGACTTGTCATACCGTCATTCCGGAAAGATCTGAGAAGGAGCCGGGCAAGATCAAGTATCAGGCGGCGTCTCCGGATGAAGGTGCGCTGGTCGAGGGTGCTGCAATGCTTGGCTATCGATTTTCCAACCGCAAGCCCAGATCCGTGATTTTCACGGTGGAGGGTCAGGACTACGAGTATGAGTTGCTGGCCGTCTGCGAGTTCAACTCTACGAGAAAGCGTATGTCGACTATTTTCCGCTGCCCAGACGGCAAGGTCCGTATTTATACCAAGGGTGCGGATACTGTCATTCTCGAGCGGCTGCACCCTGATAACCCGACCGTTGAGGCGACGCTGCAACACCTGGAGGAATATGCGTCGGAGGGTCTACGTACGCTTTGTTTGGCGATGCGTGAGATTCCTGAAGCGGAGTTCCAGCAGTGGTATCAGATCTATGACAAGGCCGCAACTACGGTCAGCGGAAACCGCGCGGATGAATTGGACAAGGCAGCTGAACTCATTGAGAAGGACTTTTACCTTCTCGGAGCCACGGCCATTGAGGATCGCCTGCAGGATGGAGTCCCGGATACTATCCACACCCTCCAGACGGCAGGCATCAAGATCTGGGTCTTGACTGGCGACAGACAGGAAACGGCTATCAACATCGGAATGTCGTGCAAGCTGATTTCGGAGGATATGACCCTGCTCATTGTCAACGAGGAAAGCGCCCAGGCTACCAAAGATAATTTGATGAAAAAGCTTCAAGCTGTTCAGAGCCAGGGTCCTTCAGGCGAGACTGAAGCGATGGCATTGATTATTGATGGCCGGTCGTTGACCTTCGCTCTCGAGAAGGACATGGAGAAGTTGTTCTTGGACTTGGCGGTGTTGTGCAAGGCGGTTGTCTGCTGGTAGGTTTGCCATTATCTTTTGCTCTCACTTTTCTCTTGAGTTTGTACTAATTCAAGAAGTCGTGTGTCCCCCCTGCAGAAGGCCCTTGTGGTCAAGCTGGTCAAACGCCACCTCAAATCCTTGCTTCTGGCGATCGGTGACGGCGCCAACGACGTGTCTATGATTCAGGCCGCCCATGTCGGTGTTGGTATCAGTGGTGTCGAGGGTTTGCAGGCCGCACGGTCTGCAGACGTGTCGATTGCCCAGTTCCGCTATCTGCGAAAGCTCCTTCTGGTCCACGGGGCCTGGAATTACCACCGTATCAGTCGAGTGATCTTGTACTCGTTTTACAAGAATATCGCTCTCTGTATGACGCAGTTCTGGGTAAGTCATTCTTGCTAGTGAGTCGGCCTTTACTGACGATGCATAGTATTCTTTCCAAAACGCTTTCTCTGGCGAGGTTATCTACGAGTCGTGGACACTGTCGTACTACAACGTCTTCTTCACCGTGCTTCCCCCTTTCGCCATGGGCATTTGTGATCAGTTCATCTCTGCGCGGTTGCTGGATCGCTATCCGCAGCTGTACCAGATGGGTCAGAAGAGTCTCTTCTTCCGCCGACACAGCTTCTGGTCCTGGATTGCCAACGGGTTCTACCATTCGTTGCTCCTGTACATCGTCGGACAACTCTTCTTCATCTGGGACGGTGCCCAGGCCGACGGCAAAACCGCCGGTCACTGGGTTTGGGCCGAAGCTCTGTACACGGCTGCGCTGGCGACGGTGCTGGGCAAGGCGGCCCTGATCACGAACATCTGGACAAAATACACCTTCATCGCGATCCCCGGCTCGATGATCATCTGGCTGATCTTCCTGCCGGCCTACGGCTACGCGGCCCCGGCGATCGGCTTCTCGACCGAGTACTACGGCACGATCCCGGTGGTGTTCAAGTCGCCGACCTTCTACCTGCTGGTGGTGATCCTGCCCTGCATCTGCCTGCTCCGCGACTACGCGTGGAAGTACGCCAAGCGCATGTACTTCCCGCAGCACTACCACCACGTGCAGGAGATCCAGAAGTACAACGTGCAGGACTACCGGCCGCGGATGGAACAGTTCCAGAAGGCGATCCGCAAGGTGCGGCAGGTGCAGCGCATGCGCAAGCAGCGCGGGTACGCGTTCAGCCAGGCGGACGAGGGCGGCCAGATGAGAGTTGTAAATGCTTACGATACCACGAGAGGAAGAGGACGCTACGGAGAAATGACCAGCTCGCGAGCTCTAGTGTAACGATTGTCTGTTTTGCTTTTGTGGCCTTTTGATTTTCCTTCTTTGTATGTCTAACTTTTGTCTCTTTTGGGGGGTGACGATGAAGCCTGATGTGGCTGTTTGTGTTTTGTTGCGTGTATTTACTCGGAGACGGCTCTATGAGACAATGTGAAATATGGTATGGTTTGACTCTCCCCTCCCCCTCCCCCTCCCCTTTGCTTTTAGCCTCACAGTAACCCGACCCTAAGACCAACAATATAACTATCTGGGGGAGAACCCCCAGACCCCCCTTCTTTTCAGCTTCCCAGTAAACTCAAGACCAAGACCCTTAGGGCTTCCCTTCAACTCCCCAGTTTACAAAATTACGAAGTGATAATAAAATCACCGAGTACACCTCTCCCCCGGCCCTCGGAATCCAATGCCCAACCCCTCCATAACCAACCGTTCCCTCTCCTCCCACGTCTCTCCCGCCCCCTCCAAATCCACCACCAACCCCCCGCCCCCCCGCTCGCGCACCCCGCTCGAATCAAACTTCCACCCGCGCTCCTTCTTCACGAACCGCCGCAAGTCCCGCTCGAACGTCTTATCCCCGGACCACCCCAGCACCGCGCACCCCACCGTCCGCCACGGCGAGATGATGATGTCCACGCGGCGGTGGGGATTCCCCTTTCCATTCTCCAGAGTATACCCGGTGGAATGCGCATCCCCACCCTCCGGGCGTGGATCAGGATGCTGCCAAACAACCAACCCCTTGTCCAGACTATCAAACATCTTGCGGCCGACCGCATTATCCGCACGGTAGGGGATCGTCGCCTGCTCGCGCGCAGAGTGCCCCTGGTGCAGCGCCAGCGTATGCGTGATCCAGCCCTCCGCCTCCAGACTGCGCAGCACCGCCCCGATCAGGTTCTTGGTGGCGTCCTCGTCGCGGTGCGTGAGGATCAGGTCCACGTCGCCCGAGAACGGCTTGCCGCGGCGGTGCGAGCCCGTGATGATGCACTCGACCCCTCCTCCCCCTTCATCTTTATTGTCAGAGTGTGTGGTGATAGTGGTTGGGTGGCGGTGGCTGCGTTGCTGTTGTTTCCGAAGATCGATGACGGCGTTAGCATGCCGCCGCACCACGGCCGCAATGCCCTCCACCTCCTCCCGCGGAATCCCCTCCTGGAATTCATCGTAGAACTTCACCCCGATCTGCTGCACCCGGCTCAGACTGTCCCACCCGTACTCGATGATATCATCCAAAGACCGCCACCCCCGCTGGAAGTAGAACTCCCGCGCGGTTTTGGCCCCCACGCCCCAGATGTTGTAGAAGGTGTGCAGGGTGGCGAGGGTGGGGTCGTGCGTTAGCGGGTGCGTTGCGGTTAGTCGCCCTCCTTGGGGCTGGGGTGCACCCGGTGTGTCTTGCCCGAGATTGGCGGGAGATGGATCCGGTGGACGCGGTGTATTCTCCCCGCTGGAGTTGGAGCTCGGGCTCAGCTGCTGGAACTCGTAGAATAGGTTCGCGATCTTGGCATCGCACCCTGGTAATGCTGCTACTTCGGCGGGTCGGCGGAGCGGGTAAGGGTATGCGGCGAGGCTGGCGATGGCGGTGCTGTAGGCGCGGACGCCGATTTCGTCCAGGGTGAGCTCGCGGATGTGGCGGATGGTGAGGAGTTCGTTGATGAAGGCTTCGTTGGGTGGGTGGAGCGGGGTGGAGCGGAGGCAGGCGTAGGTGTTGTGGGGCGCGGTTATCCAGGATGGGGGAGGTGGGAGATTGCCTAGGTCTTCGGCTTCGGAGGTGGTGGTGCGGTGCAATTTCGGGGGGTGGGAGGTGGCAGGGGGCTGGGTTCGGGGGTGATGTTGTTGCTGGTGGTGGCGGGGTTGGTAGGGGCGGGTTCGTTGGGGTGCTGGGGGCTGCATGGAGGCGTCTGCTTTGGCGCGGGCGAGGATTGATGTTTGCGTTTGCTTCGTTGGGGGTGGGCTGCGGTGGGCTGGACGCTCGATGCGTCGCGCGTGGTAGACTGTGTACTCCTCGGTTGGGAGGATGGTGTTTGTGCGCAGGCAGGCGTGGAGCCACTCCAGCTTGACGACTGTCAGGGTGGAGGTGTCTGGGGTTGGTTTGGCAGGTGCGTGGAGATGCGTAGAGGAGGCATGGCTGCTCATCCCGTCTTCCTCGTCCTCTGTCTCCGTGCTGAGGTCGATAACCTCCGCTTCCCCCGGGGCGGACGCATAGGCATTGCCTCGGCGGCGTTTGGCCGGCGGGGGCTTTGAAGACCCTTGGGCTGGCTCAGTCCACACGCCCAGCGTGCGCAGTTCCAGTGCTGCGCGTTTGGGCTGGCTGAGCTTGCCGAGGATGAGAGCGGCCTCGTCGATGTCGTAGGTCAGCCGTGCGTTGCGGCGAACGAGCTCCTCTTCGATGTCGTGGAGGGACTCGATGGTGAGGTGCGTCTGCAGGACGAAGATTGGCGGACAGGCCGAGAAGTCGGGGGTCGATGGGTCTGGGTCGTCGTTTCCTGAAGGAGAGTCTGTCTCGGACATGCTTGATATGTACAGCGGGGGTTATGTCATGGTCTTATATAGTGTAGGTTATATCGCTCCGAGTATATCCCACATTGTTATATCCCACATGGTGGATATAGACAGAATGTACATAAGAGACGTATCTAAGGAATAGTGCGAATATACTGCGTTACTGCATGTTCAGTTAGGATGTGCTTGAGTAGTGTCAAAAATTGGCGCTTCAGTTGTGATGACTGACGTCAGTCAAGTCTTCTGCCTCAGGCATCAACTTATGCCTCAGTGGATCCGGCATTTCACCTAACAGGCTGACAGCCGATACCGGCAAGTTCAATAATGCCTGAGGTGTCGATCTATCCAATAATATTCCCCACTGTTCCTCTATTATGATCACCCTCAATCTATAGAGGCTGGCTGTAAAGCGTTCCGGGGGAGAACCCCCGGACCCCCCTTCCTTTCAGCTTCCCAGCAAACTCAATATATATCCTATAATATAACTATCTGGGGGAGAATCCCCAGACCCCCCTTCTCTTCAGCTTCCCAGGACCCGATAAACCTCTCCATAACTCTCCAGAAATAGTGTGTAACCTCCTCCCCACTCGAATATCAAGTCCATAAATGCCTCAGGTGTCAATATATCCAATAACAATCAAAACTTTTCCTCTATCATAAACATCCTCCATCTTCATTCAAAGGCTGGCTGTGAAGCGTTCCGGGGGAGAACCCCCGGACCCCCCTTTCTTTCAGCTTCCCAGTGAATCCAATCCAAAGCCAAGTAATAATATAAGCATCTGGGGGAGAACCCCCAGACCCTCCTTTCTTCCAACCTCCAGTACCCTATTGCAGTAAATCACCCCGAAGGCCCCCCAACAGGCGCAACCGAAGCCGTAGCCCCCTTCCCCCCAGACCCAGATACCCCCTTCCCCACCTCTTCCCTTTCCTCACCAACCATGCCCTCCCCATCCGCAACCTCATCCCGATACCCAGCCTCAGAACCCTCAACATCCACCCCAAACCCCCGTCCCTTCCGCCGAGCCACCCACCGCCTCCACGGCCCATAAACAACAACACTCAGCCCCCCAATCACCAAAAAGCACCCACAGATCCCCCCGCCAATGGCATCATAATAATCCCCCGCCACCTGCACGCCGTCCCAGAACCGGCCGGTGGGGTTCGCCACGTTCAGCACAAGGGTCAGCACCTGGATGACGCCGATGACAATGGCCACGACCACCGTGAGGCAGGTCAGCACGATCGAGTAGTACAGGAACGCGACGGGGTCGCGGTGGTTCTTCTGCTGCTGCTCGGCGTCATGCTCCTCCGGCCCGGAAATGAGGGGCGCGTCCGACGCGGCATCGCTCTTCGGCGGCAGGAAGTTGGCCGACGGCTGCACGTACAGCGAGAGCATCAGCGCGCCGTCCGTCGTGTCGAGGAGGCACATCCCCGCTGGTTCTCTGCGTTAGCTTTACCATGTCTATGAGGAGGGTGATGGAAGGGACGGTACCGGTAAACAGCGCCGGGAAAATCAGAATCACCCAGAAGTTCGTCCCCTTCGCCGCCTCGACGGACGAGATCCCCAGCAGGGCGATCTCGGAGGAGGTGTCGAATCCTAGCCCGAACAGGACGCCCAGGGGGTACATTTTCCAGGGTCTGCATCGTCATCAGTATGTTTGATCTGCAGAATGAGAATGGTGGTGGGAGGGCAGTACCGATCAATCAACTTGAACATCCGCTTCAGCACATTGAACAACATCCCGCCCCCCTCGATCTTCCAGATCTCGTCCTCCCGGTCTTCCGGCAGATTCAGCACCTTCTGCATCTGCCGGTACAGCTTGTACAGGATGTAGGCGTTCATTAGCCCCAGCAGAATTAAAAAGGCGGCGCTGACGGACGTGCCGATGATGCCGCCGATGGTGCTGAAGCTGTCGAAGCGCGAGGAGATCGCTGCCGCGGTGGCGGCTACGACGATGGAGGTTATGATTACGATTCTGCGGGGGATTAGTATCATTATCAATAGGGGATGGGGACAGGAACAGGAGAAGTACGTGGAATGACCCAGCGAGAAGAACGTCCCCACGGTCACGGGTTTCTGGCCGGTCGCCAGTAAGCGCCGGGTCATTAGGTCGATGGCCTTTATTTGTTTTAGTCATATTTTACATGAAGAAGAGAGGAGGGGAGCGTACCGAGATATGATCCGCATCAAAGGCGTGTCTCAGGCCGAGGGTGTAGGAAAGCACGGCGTTGGAGACTAGGGATCTATTCCCCGAGCCTAAGGTCAGCCTCTCTGCTATAGTACCATTGGCGTGCAAGTAGGGCTTACGGATGGTATCGCTGTCGCGTTCATTAGCATCCAAACAACCTAGACACAGCATAGATAAGTGGGGGCACGTACCAGCACAATCGCCGCGGCAATCCACACGACCACATTCAGGAACGCAATGAACAGGATAATCCCGATTGCTGGCAGGGGGATCTTGCGGATGCCTGGCAGTCGGCGGTGGGATTTCTCGGCCTGCCGGACGAGGGCCTTGGCGGTCCATCTGCTGCGCCCGGGCGTGTCGTTGTCATTGACCGTGCTATCCACGGGGTCCGGGGAAGGGTCCCGCATGGTTGGAGGGAGCAGCCACGGGGACTCGGTCAGCTATTGAAGCTTGATTGTTGTTGTTGTTGTTGCTGTAGTTGTTGCTGTTTATAAGAATTGGGGACGGCGTGCTGATGAAATCGGTGGTAGTCCGTGGTCAACGTGCGGGGGAGGAGGACATACGGCAGGATTTGAATGTTCGAGAGGAGGGGCAGTATGCAGGAAAACTGGTTTTGATAAGGCTGCGATAAGAATTTTTAGATGGGGGAATTATCAATCCCAACAACCAGTGACAACGTAGTGGATCACCTGCGAGGAATCGGCTTCATGGTGACTGGTTAGTTGGTGAGTACATACTTCGATAGCTACTGGAGGTTCGGTGCAGTGGAGCTTGGGAATATTTTCTCCGCAGTGTCGGAGCGGAATGTTTCGGAGGTGCCCGCTGTTGGCCGGGATGGGTTTTGCTTGGCCGATATCGTTGTTTTTGGAGTATGATTTTCGCGGGAAAAAGTCTGGTTGACGCTCTTTTGGTTCTTCACTGAGCTTTATTCATTCTAGATTATAATACATTGAATCAACGTGGCTAGGAGCCTTCACGGCAATTGCCATGCCGGGGGGCGCCGATTTCTTTCTTCCCCGCCAAGCTTCTAATGTACAAGACAGTCCTTGGCATGGACTAAGGTTGGAGTCATTCATTCTTGACTCCAAGCAGCACGATCATCTATGCCACCATACCTATCGGGTTTCCCAAATGGCACTAAGCCGTAGTAGCCTCCCCTTCCCATCCATGCTTCATCGACCCGACTCATCAACCCGATCATTTCGGAGTCGGGATGCTGACCTGCGATTCCGGCGGGAAGTTACCCCACAAAGCTACGGCCTGTTGGTCCGTTTGCCGACATACTCGGGTAGCTCCACCAAACCAAGGCATCAATGGTCTCGTTGGTTGGATGCGACCGTGGCAAGTGGAGTGTTTCAACTGCCAATCCTGCCGGGACATGGTTAGTATAAAAAGTCTTCAAGACACCGTCTCGAGGATTCTCACCTTGGTCCTGGTGGGAGTATGGCTTGGGTGTAGCAGCTCAGTTCCGCTTTTGATTGTGCACTTCAACTTCTACTCTGTTGAAGACGAAAAGAAATGATGTTTATTCTTGGACAGTCATGTTCATCACGCTGCAGCCATAACCGTAGGAGAAGGCGTCCATTTGGTGACGGTCGCTTTAGTGTGATGAGGGAAGTCCGGCCCGATCACCATGTTCCACTCATTCTGAGTGATAGGGGTGACATCCGACGCAGACAAAGGCGTCTTGGGCCCGCGCTTGCTGGGGATCACGTATCTGGTGGGCGGAGGGCCCTGGCGACGGATCGCACGGGTCGAGCGCGGCGACTTGCGCGGCTGCTCACCCTTGCGAAGCTGCTCGGCCTTCCGCGGAGGCTCGGCCTTGGACTGTGGGGGCAGAATGATGCCGTCCTCGTTGTATTGCTTCTGGTAGGCGTTGGCCACGTGGGTGAGGAGCTCGTCCGACACGTTCAGCTGCTCGTAGACGCGGTGGAAGAAGGCCTTGCTGAACGGGCGACCGTGGAAATCTTGGATAGTGCGATGCAAGAGCTGCGTGCAGGACGTGATGTATGATTCTTCGGGGGCCACGCCTCGGTTGGAGAGGATGCACAGGCGGCGCTTGAAGGTGTAGATCCGGTCGACGTTGAGTAGCGTCAGGCCCTCGCGGCTGAAGATCACCTCGTTCTGCATGATGGATTGCTGCTTCAGGTAGTCATTGGCGGCGCTCTCGTACAGACTTCGATTCAGCGCATCGATCCAGCTTTGACCCAGGGAGAACTTGATGGCTGCTTTGGCCACCATTCGGTAAACGATCGGCCAGGTCATGGCGTCGAGCGGGGTGATGGGGATGATGATGAGGTCGGAGGGCTCGCCGGTCGGGTAGGGCTTGCCCCGGCCCACCAGGAGCGTAACGTGCATCATCTTCTGTTCTAGCTTGGCGGAAATGTACTCGAGAGCCGGGATGATAGAGGGGGTGAGGGTCTCCGAGTCAAAATTGAAACTTGGGGAAAGAGGGGACGAGATCATATCAGGACTGAGACTTCGGGCTGGCACATAGACGCCCGCTGGGCGAGGTAGACGCACGCCAACCATGGTGACAAAAAAGGAGTGAGACTTTAATCAAGATAGCTGAGTGTGGTAAGGTAGGACCACTTTCAAGTCCAGGCCACACTGACAGTTGGGCAAAGAGCATGAAGATCACGGCCTGAGGAGGCAGGCAATGCAGGAAATATAACCCTGTGTGTTGATGGTCAGGGTTCAAAGAGGGGTAAGCCCGGCGACGGAGGCAGACCAACGCGGCCCCCCCTTCATCTCCCCCAAATTGGGTTATTTTCGGAAATCTAATGATAGCAAATTCCCTACGACCACAGCCAATAGATCCCAAAAGTCGAGGACCCGAGGAAACGGAACCCAATGGGCGGAGGGTTAAAAATACATTTAAGCGCCCGTCGTGTGCCGTCTCCAGCATGGCTGCAGCCGCTTATGCACGTTCCACACCGTGTTCCCGTGGTCATTGGTGGATTCGGCAGATGGAAATTGACCCTCCGGGCATCTGGTTCTGACGTCTTGCTCAGGGACAGCACCACTGGATGTAGTGTTGGGATCCACATGAGGCCAGCAGCGACGGCGTCCTGGATCTGCAGCTCGCCGAAAAGGGCCATCAGCCACTACAGGTCCTGGGATGGAGGATTAGTTAGCCGTGAAGGCATCCCCATTCGCGTCACCAGGAACCCAATCAACGGCAATGTTACACGCCCGCCCCCGCTGTGATTGCTTTCGGAGAACTAGCGCAGCAGCTGATAAGAAGTTGCAGGAACTATTGATTTCCTGCAGATGCACGGCGGTATCTTTGAGGCCTTGAGAGGGTGGGCTCTGGGATGGCGTGGGCAAGGTTCACATTACCCCGCTCGAGGCATTGGATCGCGTTGTCATGCTTCCTCATAGGATTGGATCTGGACCTCATAGAGAGTTCCGGGTGTTGTCACAAGGCTGGATGGACCAGAGGATACCCGACGGATGTGATCAGAATGCGAGAGTCGGAAAATGTGGCTTCCATACGGTCGGGACCTTTGCCGCTGGTGAGATGGCAGGATGATGTGTGCAGTCACTGCAGTGGCACCCGTAGAATGTGGATCGGACGATAACAAACTGGACCGGACGGGTAGTCCCACTTCTGTCAGGTGGAGCAACTTGACGATGACGATGTAGAGATCTATACAAACTTGAAGAGGGCGGAGAATGTCAATAGAAAATATTTGCGACCTGTCAAGTGAAGGTTTTTGACATCCATGTTTTGGCTGCTTACTCTCCTTGGTGGTGGCCTTCCGCAAGGCTGGCACAGTAGGGAATGCAGGTAGTCGTAACTAGTTGGTGGTCACCGTCACCGCCCGGTCATTTCTTTCAGTCCCCGTCATCGACTGTCCCTCTTCATCCTTATCTTGCATCCATCAACCAACCACTCATCATTCCACAGAACGGTCAAACCAACACCACTCAGTCCATCACCAACATTCTCTAGCTTCATCACCGGTTGATTACCAGAAAATGCCGCTCTCCCAACACACCGCGCTCCCCCACGTCGCCAACGCCTTCGGCACCATCTTCATTGGGTTCGGGGTCAACGCGCTTCTCCGCCCCGAGCATGCCTTGACCTTCTTCGAATGGGCACCTCCCACCACACTCCCCGAGCAACAATTGGTCAAGAGCCTCGTCCACATCTACGGTGTCCGCGATATATTCATGGGTCTCGTCATTTACGCCGCCTCCTTCTACGGGACGCGAAAGTCGCTCGGGTGGACGTTGCTGGCTGGGAGTGCGGTGGCCTATGCCGATGGGGCGGTCTGTTGGACATGGGGGCAGGGACAATGGGGCCATTGGGGTTATGCTCCGTTGATCACGGCGGTCGGCGCTGTGCTGGCTGGGCTTTTGGACTGAGTTTAATTGACAAGGGAGTCGCCTCAGCAGTCTGGTATGATGAAATGTGAACATCGTATGCGAATCAATCTTCGATGTGGAATTTTAAGCCAAAAGGCTTGAGAGGGCTCGCCTTCTGTACTGTAAGTTGGGTATAATTGAGTGGACTATAATGTCCTCACGAGGCTGCATGCATTGTTAGTAATCACCCTTGCCAAGGCGATCAAGCCTCGTTGACCGACCGGAGCGTCCCAGTCCCCAGCAGTTGTAGTGTCTTCATTGATCAACTTGTTTTGATAAAGAAGCCTGCATATTATGACTCAAACCATGAGCGAATCAGACAGCAACAGGGATGACAATCTTCCCAGCAGACAGGATACCACATTCGGTGGGATATCTGATCCGACTGGCGAACCCGAGTACCCAACGGGCACCAGATTCTGGCTGCTCATGCTCACCCTGGCTGCGGTCCTCATTCTTATCAGCATCGACATGAACATTGTTGCCACAGCCGTTCCCAGTATAACTGACCATTTCCACACCATTGCCGATGTGGGCTGGTATTCTTCCGCCTTCCGGCTCTGCCAGTGCGCCTTCCAGTTTGTTTTTGGTAGAGCGTACCAGCTCTTTTCAATCAAGCGTGTCTTCCTGCTCGCCAACGCCATCTCGATAGCAGGCTCACTGCTCTGCGGTGCGGCCACGACATCGCTCATGCTTATCGTTGGGAGGGCAGTCGCCGGCCTCGGCACGGCGGGCTTACTGGCTGGATGCTTCGTGATCCTCGTCCACTCCACACCTCTCCACAGACGGCCCATGTTCACAGGAATAATGAGCGCCATCGAAGGGCTGGCCACGCTCTCCGCACCCCTCCTCGGTGGAGCGATCGTGCAATCCATCGGCTGGCGCTGGTGCTTTTACCTCAACGCGCCCATCGGCGCCGTTACCCTGCTATTGACGATGTGCTGCTTCTCCGACCCGCCCAACCCCGACCACACCACCCATCTTACCTTCAAACAAAAGCTCTCCCAGCTCGACCTTCTCAGCAACCTCCTCTTCATTCCCGCCCTAGCCAGCCTCTTTCTGGCTTTCTCCTGGGCCGGAACCAAGTACCCCTGGTCCAGCGGCCCGGTCATTGGACCCCTTGTCGCCTTTACCGTCTTGATGGGCGGCTTCATCTACAACCAACACCGCCAGGGCGACACGGCCGCCCTCCCCCTCCGCATCCTCAAACACCGCAGCATCATCGCCGGCAGCACCTTCATCATGTGCGGCAACAGCACCGGCAACGTCCTCGAATACTACCTGCCCACCTACTACCAAGTCGTGCGGGGCTACACCCCGGCCCAGAGCGGGTACATGATGCTGCCCATCATCATCGCAGGCACCATCGGCGCCTTGGTCCACGGCTTCGGCACGAGTGTCTTTGGCTACTACGCCCCATTCATGGTGATCGCCTCGATCATCATGCCCGTCGCGGCAGGGCTGATCACCACCTTCGAACTCACCACCAGCCTCGCGCAGCTGATCATCTACACTGCTTTTTCTGGATTAGGATACGGGATCGGATTCTCGGGCCCGCAGAACGCCGTGCAGACCGTTCTCCCGGCGGAGGATATCCCGCTGGGCACGTCGGTGATGCTGTTCGCGCAGTCTTTCGGGCCGGCGGTCGCGGTGGCGATCGCGCAGGTGCTGTTCGTGAGTCAGCTGTCGCGGAATTTGGGGGAGGTTGTGCCCGGGCTGAGTGCAGCGGAGGTGGATCGCATGGGGCTGACGCAGATCGTGACGGGGTTGGCGTCGGACAAAGCGGCGGAGGCGCGCGGGGCGATCGATCGGAGTATTGTCCAGACGTGGTATCTGGTCGTTGGGCTGGCGTGTGCGACGGTGGTGGGGAGTTTGGGAATTGAGTGGCGGTCGGTGAAGGCGAGGCGCGGGTAGACTTACCACCCTCTATACATCATTTAATTCGGACGGAGGTTCTACCGCTGTCGGTATGATAAGTGCAAGGGCTGACTCGGAGGCTTCATCCTCAGGAAAGATGGCGCTCACCCCAAGACTCCGGACTAGAAGATGCGCTCGATGCGTTGGTGATCGGACACCGCGTTCGCCTCAGCACAGCATTCTCGTAAGTGGGAACGGTAAAGCCACAGCCAGCCTCTCTGCTTGAAGCAAACCGCTGTTCTGGAGGGACTAGTTCACTAAGTACCAGCGCTGGCTGGGTTCTTCCGACGAAGAAGGGTGTTTCCACTCACTCTCATCCCAGTGTCGTTCCCCCACATCACGAGCTAGGACTCTAAGACTTGCAGTCTTTTACAAGCCTTATGGAGACTTTCTCTTCTTGGGTTTCACCATCCGTGACTTGTCGCGGGTGTGTGGTCCTCGTTCTTGTTGCGACAACATCCAATGCCTCAGGCAGAGTTGAATGTCCTTGCCTCAGGTCACTGATCTGGCACAGTCTCGTTTTTGATGGGAGAATGGTGCAAATGACGGGGATGCGAAACTGCTCAACGGCATTCCCCTTATCGGCGAGGACCGACTTCAGTGCGTGCGGATCGAAGGAACGTAGATTTCCACAAGCTCGACCTGGCGAATTAGGCGGGTTCGTACACCGTCGGTTGTTTTCCATTGCGTGACCGTCAACAGTCCTCGGTCCTTGTCGATCAGGTATACGAAATTCAGATTTTTGTGCAGTGCGGAGGGGAATGGGACTAGCTGCCAGGGCTTGAGGTTGTATGCTTCAGAGGCCATGTGACGGATGGCTCTTAGCGTAGCAGATGCTTTTTGGGGAGATGGCGCAGGGTGGGTGGAAGAAGCAGTACCACCTTCCTGCACAGGGCCAGAGATACAGTGCAGTACATGCCATATATTAGCAAGAAATATTGATTCAGCTCACCATCCACATGTTGATTGCATAGGCCTCGGTTGCCCATTGTTGCAATAGATAATCACCTATCCGTCTCTCTTATCAAACGATAACTTGAGCAGGGCATTGATCACTGGGCCAAGAACCGTGCGCTCTGCGCTGTCGTCTGCAAGTTACTATTATCTATCCGTTCCGAAAGTAACCCAGAACCACATCCTCGCCGTCCACCTCTCTATTCCGCTCAAACGAGCCTTTGCAGCAATGTCGTTTTGGCAGTCGTCCGCGTACGAAGCAGGGTCTTGATAGAAAGGATCCTTCTGGTAACACTTCAAGTCCCACCGAGAGGATTAGCCACGGACAACGTGTTGGGGGTATTGAATTTATCTTTTACTGATATAAGAAAGGGTATACAAGTTGACGGCGGATCTGGAGGCCGCTTCGACGATGCTTTCGGCCAAGGGAGGAACCAGCAGGTCAGGCCCTCGTCTTTCTGCCCAGATAGCTCCATGTAGCTGAATTAATCACAAATCCACTTCCTCCTTGACAAGCAGGCGCGAAGAGATCCACGTGACCCACCGGATCTCGGGTCCTGCCTTACTCTGCACCTGCCACTATTGTGAGCCGGCAATGATGCAACCGAACGGAACCATGAAGCAATGATGCCATTCTGACCGGAAAGCAAAATGGCTCGTTTCCCACCAGATTTGTCCGAAACAGAGGTCTCTCGTTACACCTAGAACAAAGCACATTCTTCCAAATATCTCGCACTCATGCAAGCCCGGCAGTTCCATACAGAATGACTTGTCTTTCCATGATACCCACGTTCGCGAGAGGCAGTCGCCCCCCCGATTATGAGAGCCAGCCCAACCGTTCGATGTCTAATGCTGAAGCGTCGAGAATATTCCACGTCCCCGAGATTCTAGAAGCTATTCTTCTGGGTCTGGACATCTACACACTATTGATTTCAGCTCGAGTCTGCACTCATGGAACTCCCTTATCAAATCCTCCCGCAAGATCCAGCAAGCACTGTTCTATATTCCCGTCGAAACGCCGGTGCCACACCACCCACGCACCAAGAACCCGTTCATCACCGACATAATCTGGCCCGAGTTCATCCACCGCCAACTACTCTCATACACCCGACCCGGAACCGCCTGCTGCTTCGAGATCCCGGACATGGCGTCCAAAAAGCGCGAAGCGGCGTATCTCCGGCCCGAGGCCAGCTGGCAGAACATGCTTCTCCAGCAGCCGCCCAACTGCATTGTCCGTCTGTGAAACCCGAGACGTTCCGACGTGCGGTACCACAATTATAGCGATACCGCCGACAGCCTCGTGCGGTGGAAACCGAAGGGAGACTACCTCCGATTGAAGCATGTGGTATACTACATCGACGCGGGAGCATTTACACCATCCCCTTGGCCGTTCCTATGCTTTGTTAATGGATGGGAACTGCATAGGGTCGTGAGGAAGCCTGAGCGACGCGATAAAATGAAGAGGAGCCCCGATCTCGGGCGGTATTTGGCCAGTTTTGATCTTACTGTCAACACCGCTTCTAAGGGCTGTTGGCCGGTGGTGATTACTCCCCCTGACCAACCTCGACGGACGGGCCGTTCGATCTATCTCCCTTCTTGGTTCAGCCGAAGGGATGTGAGATTATTGGAGGACGAGTTATGCTAGCCTAGTTTGTGTTGTTGACCTACTACCATCACTAGTCTTTGTTCGCTTGGCTGGGTCATTCTCCGTATGTTAGAAAGGATTCTGAGATTTCATGTTCCCTTTCAGTGTAAGCATGATGTTCCTGAGGTGTGAGCCATGCTAGCTTGACCTCAGTTGCTGTTCGATTAGTACAATCATAAATATCAGTTCTTCTGTGAATTTGCGAATTCTTTGTTCGTATCTCTGGTTCGAGATCTGCGAGTTGTCATCTACATCCGGTCAACAAAAATCAGCATAAGCAACTCTCGAAGAAAGTGAAATATCTAGCCAAGGCGAACATTCAGCCCTTGAAACAACCAGGACAATGCGTGACAGAGACTTGAACTCCGGTCATCTGCATCTTGTGTTGGTCCCATTGGTGATTGTCGTGACTTGGGGTGACTCATCATTGGGCTCTGTTGGACACCTTATCCATGCTGCCGGTGGTGCTTTGTATAATGCTCCTACGGCTTCTTACAGCTGCTATTGGATATGCGCTATGAACTAGCAAACTTTGTTTCTATTTCAGCTATCCGGTATGGATTCATATCCCAGGTCTCTAGAGATGCGTTGCACTCCGAATGATTCATTTTCCGAGAGTTTGTGGTTCTGCTTCTGGGGTGAGACATTACCGCAAAGGCCGAACTCGGCATGGTCTCCGATGCCACTGTCTCAACCATTTCTTTCAATGCCGTCTCTATCGTCATGTAGAGACACGGGAGAAATATGTCGGGGATGTGTCCGGACTTGATGTCCATGTAAGGAGCCTTTAAATAAGAGTGAGGAGATTGGACCATTCACGCGAGTGCATATTCTTTCGGGTCCACTACTACTATGTCTGTGATCAAGCCACGTCTAACGGTGTTGCGGCAACATGCTATGTTCTTTTTTTGTAGCTCGCTTTCTGGTCATTGTTCAGATAGCCCACGCACGGCCGTCATCCCGTGGCTCCTACCGCAGCAGGGTGGATCTGAGCGCGGTTCGGGTCCCCTCACGGGCCGAATATGTGAGCTCTGCTGCGATTGCGGCAGGGGACTGGAGAGCGCCTACCTTGCACACCAGAGGACAACAAACTTATCATGAATGTCAGGATTACGACCGAACGCAATCGAGCCCCAAGAGACTAGATAGGTAGTACGTATTAGATGATCACAGGACAGCCCCCATCAGCGCAACCGCCGCGCCCCCAACAGCCAGCCCCGCAGCTCCAGTGATTCGCGAAACACCTCCAGTTGAAGTCCTGGTCACCGTAGCATCACCAGACCCATCTGCACTGGCAGTAGCCGTAGGAGCCGACGTGATCGTGGAACTCAGCGATTCCTGGGATGCACTAGCCGAGTCCGTTGACAGGCTCGCATGCGCCAGGGTAGTGCTCGTCGCGCTCGCTGTCTCCGAAACCCCGCTCCCACCGGTAACAGCCCCAGCGGTAACAGTGGCCGACAGGAAATTCGTGAAGTAGATGTCGATCCCCTGGCCTTGGCCGCTCAGCGTCCGGTGACACACCCCATCTGTCGTACCATCTGCGGTACAGGCCCATGTAGTGGAACTGGAATCGAGGAATGATGTCAGCATGTTTCGAGAAATTCAAGGATTGTAGACAACGTAGTCCGTCGAACTTGAAAAAAAAAAAAGGGGGGGGGGGGGCCGAGGGGGTGGTATTCATACTATTGTCGACGCCACCACGCATACGTGCTCTGGTCAACGATCTCCGCGGTGATCCCCGCGCGGCCGATGGAGCAGGCGGACCCAGACACGGGGGTGGGGCAGGCAAGGCTGTAGGTTGTTGCTGTTGCGTCCTGTCCATATTTCTGGTTAGTGTTTCCTTTGATGTTTCTTGTTTTTGCTTATTGAGTGCTATGTATATGCTGAGGTGAGATGAACTTACATTGCCCACGATCGACGCTTCATAGTCCTGATCGCGATCCACGGCCCAGAGGAGCATGGAGACGACCTCCTCGGCGACGGTGAGACCGGCCAATGCGGGGAGGAGGGTGAGTGCGAGCTTCATGCTGTCTGAACTTCCGCACTGTGGGGAGCTAGTAATGAATGAATGAAAGTGAAATAAGTGTAAAAGAGTGGATTCGCAGCGGGAGTAAACGAGTGGAGTTGATCGCTGACGCTCAACCGGACAATCTTGAAAGCTAAAGGGGAAGCAAGGGATTTAAGTACTCTATCTAGATGTGATTTCTAAGTCCCCAAGACCCTTGGCAGAGTACTCCATAACTTCAGACGAATCAGGGCGAGCACGAGGCTATAGCGCGAGTCGGAGCGAACCGCTTATCTCCACACCTTGGGCTCAGCTCGATTCAGGGGGTCCTGCCGGATCCGGTTAACGACGAGGCTGTGAGGATAAGTGTGGATTAGCCTAAAGTCTCAGTCAGATAGTTATGGGAAAGGCCAGCATCGCTTGCAGGTTAGTGTTGGATTAAATGTGGGTTCTCGTCTGGGTTGAAGATCTTGGCGGGGATTAGCGTTGCCCGTAGTGAGAGGGAGTTCAGCTGTCGCTATGGGTTTTGGAATCAGGGCCTAATGCGTGTATTTCCACCGCAACTCTGCTAGTGAGATTTCCAGATCCTGATTCCAAATCCTGATTCCAAATTCTTCCAGATTGATCGAAATTAACCATGAACCAAAATTTGGAGGGCTAGGGCATTCCTGGGGCTGATATAGGGCTGGAATTATGCCTCAGGCACCAAGAAAAGTGGGGCTATCAGTTCGTTTCGAGTACAACTGTACAACAACAGCCGCAATGGTGTAGTGGTATTAACATTGCAGAGCCCCCGTACTAGCCTTATGCTAGCGGTGTGGAGTGCAAATTCTGGGTTCGAGTCCCAGTCGCGGCATTCTCTTGTTCTTTTTTGCCTTCGACCAAAGGGTGGGCGTCATGAGGATGTCATTTGTTATGCAATTCTGCTGTCACGCAAAGGGGGAAAGCTGGAGGGTCGTCATCGGTAGGGCCGGGTTGGCGGGGGCCGTGATGGACAGTGTTGGACTTGTCCAGTCATACTAGTAGTTTCCCCGCAAGAAGCACAACAATAATCTCTCGGAGAATAAAGCATTAGACTCGGTGTGAGGCAGCTCCGGATAGCAGGGATGATTATGTGTCCAGGTTGAGTGAGGGCAGAGAAGGTTTATGGTTATCGCACATTTCCTGTGGTAATTGAAGGAGCTGCAGGAGCTTCGTGTTAAGCATCACCGGCAGCATCGCAGGGTGGACAACGAAGCTCTTTCATTAGGGGCCCAAGTTAACACCAACCCTCCCATGGGACCAACGCACGATGCAGGTGACCGGAGCTCGGGTTTCTGGTAGGCGTTATCCCGGTTAGACTACGAGCTGATCATTGGGAACACACGAAAAAGAGAAAGAGAATGAAAAAAAAAACAGGAAAAGAAAAAACCTTTACTCAGACCAATATATTTCTTAGAGGAGGAGGAGCCAAGTGAAGGAAACAGCACAACCGACTTCGAAAATCTCCCAACCTCTTTACTTCAACATGAGCTCCAATTATCACTACTTCTTCAGCCGGTTCGACCGCCTCAAAACCGCCCCACCCTCAGCACTTATGCGAAAGGTCATGCCGACAGGCCTCCCAAACCTCCGCGCAATCTTCCCGCGCCTTGGGCGGGCTCGCCAGCGTCGCACCGGGGGGTATTCAGCTGCAGGGCCAAGGCTTTGGCCTGGGCCATGCTGACCAGCATCTTCTCCTGGTAGGCCCACCCGTTGAAATCAAGGGTCCGGATGACGGGAAGACGGTGCCAATCGTTGTCGAGCGAGAGGCCGTACCACTGGAACACGGCCTCGATCGGTGCTATGCAGTACTGCCGGTGGGTGCGGTTGCAGGCGAAGCACGAGCGGGAGCAGGTCGGGATGTAGAGGAAGGGGCCGAAGTCGCCGCAGGTGTGGCACCGCGGGTGACGGAGTTCCCGGTAGAGCTGCCCCAGCGAAAAATGGTGGGTGCACTGGGTGAGATCCAGTAGTCGTAGGGTGTCGGCTGCATGCGTTTGGAGAAGGTGGTATTCTGGCAGGGAGTCGATTATCTGTTTGGTGGTCTTGTTGACGGACCGAAGATGGCTGAGGGCCAGCATGTCTAGGTCGAGAAGGATCATTCGGATGATCTCTAGCGGTAGGAGGATCCATGATGACTCTTGCTGCTGCTTCTGCTTCCGGAGAGAAGATGAAGCGAGCGGCTGGTAGCATGGCTGCTCTTGCCGTTGGGCTTGTTGATGCTCGAGGATTTCTTTTCGATAACGTTTCACTGCGCGTCGGAAAGGCGCCCTCGGGACCGAGTAGAGATTGAGGACGTTCATGCCCGGCTCCTCCAGGCGATAGGCTAGCCCAGATGACATCTTGGAGTAAAGATTGGTAGACCAGTGCAGTGGTGTGTCCACCTTCAAGAGACTCATGCTCATATAAGAGCTAATTATGTGATAACTGAATGAGACCTGAGTGAGCTCATATGCGGGGTCCCTCGGTACTGATGGCCGTGCGGACGACAAACCCGGCACCGGTGGGGTAGATACTGTACGATTACTTTACTGTAGGTCACCTGTGTAACGAATTGACCGTTTAGCAGGTATACTTGGATAAACTCGTTCTGATTCTTAATGGCTAACTCGTCATCTGAGCCAAGAACATCACCCTCATCCTCACTTGCCTTATTCCTGTCCTTCTTCCTCCTCCTCCTCCTCCTCGTTCTCCTCCTCCTCAGACAACAATCGCCGCCTCCGAGAACTAGCCATAATCACCGCCCCTCTGCCCACCAAGTGCTTGGCGCAGTAATGGTCTTTCTCGAGCTCGAACACTTTTATCGGGTCACACCTGGCAGTGGTCCCCTGACGGTCATTACACTGGTAGAAATTGTAAGGGTCTTTGATGCGACACCCGTACGCGTACACGAGACGGTAAGAGTGACACCTGGAAGCATTAGCGCGGCCTTTCCACCCCCAAGCACAAGCTGCATACATAGCGAACTTTGTATATGTTGCTGGTTGTGTTTCATTAGCTTCCGATTTCACCTTCAGCGCGAGGAGGAGCGATTACCATAGATCTTGGATCGAGAGGTATCTTGCTTCACGAGAAGGGGTTCACGCTGCCAGCTGCAAAATCTAACGTCCGCTCGGGTTCCTATGAGTTGGGGGACCCCGCGCCCTTTTCAGATTATGTTAACGGAGTAGGCTTGGGCCTATCCCCTTTCCGTGAACGCAGACTAGGAAGCCACATCAATACGGCCGGATTATCGGCAACATATCTGCGTCTGACCGATCGCTTGACACCCAGTTTTGTCATCTTTGTAGCTCATTTCTCTGATGGCTACGAGTATTGAAGTTTCGGAAAAATTGTTAGATAGTTTTAGAATCAAAATCCATAGCAGAATAATATCTGTTCTAATTATCAATCATAAACAGCTGACCAACTCAAAACGCAAAGCTAGCCAGTCTTCTAGTATAGAACCTGAGTAAAGCCAAGCAGATGCAGGCCCTATTGTTCTATCCATTAGGCTGTGTATTCGGGATTCTATCTGCTTTATAAGCTTATAATCCTGCTATTCTCATAATGACTTTGCAAAAGCTTGATGCGTCGTCTAAGCAGCCTGTACGCATTGCCTCTACATAGAAAATCCCCCGGGGTGGCGAGTGCAGGGCAAATGGCCCAGCCCTACCGCCGTTCAATGGTGTCTAAACGGCACCACGTCACAACCCGTTCAACTCCCTGGCAGCCATTTCCAACAGATTCTCATCTCCGGGCACGTTCTGGGTATAGCGCGAGTTGAAGCGGATCAAGCGCTTGACTTGGTTGTAATGCTGGACATCCAAGGACAAGGGCTCCGCGCTGACAAACCACGACACCCCTTCGCTGCAGGGCGGGGTGGTCAGCGAGCCCCCGTAGGTGTAGACATCGTGGCCCTGGAAATGTTTCGTCAAGTCGGAGAAGTCCAGGGACTCGATCTCCGTCGCGGACCCGGGCTCACTGATCGCCTCGACGTCGGCGAACACGGAGCTGAAGAGTGAGTCGCAGTGTCCGGTTTCGGAGAGCTGGAAGACGAAGCCGACGACGGCGATACCGTTGGCTGTAAACAATCTCTGAACACACAATCCAAATCCTTGGTGGGTGGGGACGGATTTGACTCACTCTCGTCGGTGAACACGAAATGCACCTCTAACGGGTAGTGCTCCTCGTCGAGGCGGTGCTCGGAAGGGGTGTGGAAGTGGAACTGCGCCAGCGTGTATTGCTTGCCCTGGGCCGTCAGGGTGCCATTGGGGAGGACGACTTCAAGCGTGTATCCTAGGTTCTCGAACTCGACATGGTCGGCGTCCGGGATGTCCAGAGACACGGCACTGGAATCAATCAGGGTAACGGTCTTCGAGTCGATCGCGATGGGGGACTGCTGTTTGCCCAGGTCACAGGCCGCGTTCGTCTGCGGGTCGAGCCCGTACCAATTCAGGGGGCCCTGCGCGCCTGAGTATCCAAAGCTCGGAGTCCCCGCTTGCGCGGCACGGCGAGCCAAGGTGCGGTCGTGCAGGCAAGCCGTCACCGCTGTGGCTAGGGGTAGGATGGCAAGGAATCGCATTTTTGGAGGGGGAGAAGGGACCTGATTGATTCTGGGCTTTTATTGTACGCGCGGGAATTTGTCTACGCGATGGGGGCTTGGGGTTCGGGGTTCCGCCGGGATGTTATATTGCACCCTGGTGGAATGGCATTCCCCAACCTACATTCCTTACGTAGTCTGTCCTGTCGATCCTCGAACTTTCGGGTCCCTCAATCTTCTGACTTGCGGGACTTTCGTGCGGAATGTGGCTATGTGGAGACAGTTGTAGCTTAGTTGATATCACTTTCTCTTCCTGCATGTTGTTGTGTGTTTATGTTATGACTGACATGCTGCCGACATGGTAGGTTGTGTCGAGACCTGAGCCAGAGACCGGCTGGGGATGAATGCAGGTCGATTCCTTGGCACTTCCTATCTCCATTTCATGTTGTTAGCGATCTATTCCAAGGATTGGGTATGACATTGGTTCTGGGTGAAAATCCCCAATGCAGGACAAAAACCTTTGTGCCGGTCAGCGGCCGATTGCCGAGATATATACACAAGAACTGCCAAAGAACATCATGGATTTCATAGGTTCCTGACGTCGATAGTATCCTAGCACGTGGCTTCGAATCTCCATTTCTGCTCGGCATTAGACTACCGAGTCTTCGGGGTCTTGATAAGGCCAAAGCTTGGAGTACAACTCCCTCTCCTTGTCATTCTCAGCCGTTCCCAGAAAGACGTGCTTGAACTTGCGACTATTCTCCACGGCGAGTTCATAGTCCTTGGGGTCGACCATGACATGTACAGGGAGTACCCCTTGATCTCGAAACAACGTAAGGACCTGTCCAATGCCGTCCATGTTGGTTTCCTCTTCCGCGTGAAGCTCGATCTCCTTCTCTGTGAATGCTATTGGACAGGGTAACTGGAAAAGATCCTCCCAGAGATTGCCCAGCGAAAGGAGTGATTGGCGCAAAAAGAACAGGTTTCTATTCTCCCACACTCCAGTCACCAGCCAGGCAGGTTTTCGGACGATCGGAATCGTTTTCTGCTGAAGAACAGACCAGTGCCGCGGGGCACGCTTGAACACCAGCGCCTCGTAGTATTTATGAATGATCTGGCTCTCATGGTCACTGGTTATTTGATCCTGGTCCTCCGTACTGACAGTGTCAAAGTTCTCGGGGCGTTCGGGAACAGCCCAGCCTTCTTGGACAGGTCCGGGATCTCGGAACATCCTCGGGACATGAGACTGGTAGAACAGAGGAGCCACGCATGCTGACTGCCAGTCTATAATATCGGTAATGGTGTGTATGCGCGGGTCCACAAATACATTATCCAGATGAAGGTCTGGATGCCAGAGGACGTTAGAGCTGGCAGCCCCATCGGTGGAAGAAGGGACCAGGAACGGAGCGACTTTCATGTACTGGTCGAGAAGGTGAAGGCCGTCCTCGAGAAGCTCCGGATCCGATACAGATCGATAGTAATTCATGCGAGGGCGTGCATGCGCTTCAATCCATGAGATCTCGTTGCGGCCTAATGCTTCTGTGTACTCAGATGAATTATGCCCTGTGCGTAAAACGGTTAGCGAATGTTTTACAAAGGAGGAAGGGGTTGGTCCACTGACACGGGCCACAGTCTGATTCCATGTCACTTCTAGTGTCAGTCCATAGCTCGGGTGAAGTAAGGGGGCCGATTGTAAAGCGCTTTAGCACTTCGTCGGCACTTGAGTCATCATTCAGGTCTTCCACCTGTCCAGTTAGTGAACGGTGATCCTCCTTAAAATAGATACTACCGTACTTAGCGAAAGCCATGCTAGTCAGCTTATTCTCCATGCCAACGACTTGCTCAACCAACTTGAGCTTCGTATCACGTGGCCATTGGTTCCAGAGAGAACCCAGTCGCACACCAGCGGCCTTCTCCTCAATGATATACTCCGCCTCAACAGGAGTGCTAGCTGCATCTGAAGACCATGCGAGGATCCGTGGAGTTGGGATGTTGAAATAAGCACGTAACTGCAAGACTGAGCCATCGCAGCAGAGAAATTCAGGGCATGCTGATCTTACCAACTCGCGTGTGGCTACCTCCGAGGCGGTGGTGTATCGGGCTGGTCCGGCGTTGGGATTCGGAAGCTTTGCCAAGACTTCATTTCCGTTGTCCATAGTCAGCAGAAATGCTTTGTTATGCAGGCCCTCTAAGCATTTGACGATCTTTGTGCCTGGGGGAAATGATGAATAAGCTTTACTTCACGACGGCTGCCTGGGGGGGTAGAACATACAGTGTCGAGCTCCATCGCTGATATTGACAGCAATGTCAATGAGCTGCCGCAAGTTGAACTTCAGGTATCGCTTTGAGAGCTCACGCTGTTCGTTGAAGCTGTGATATTGCAAATGGTCACTATGAATTACCATAATGAGGTGGGTACGGTCATCCGTCTCTTACAGCCATCGATGTCTAGTGTATCGATACAGGTCCTCTTCGGGGATGCTCTCATCTAAACCACCTATGTCAGCCACCCAGATATGTAGTCGAAATTTAGCCTCTCTCAAGGGGGACTATACGTATTCCGTTTGCTCTTTCTAAGAATAACTCGGGCAGTGTTGAGGCCGACCTTCGTCCCCTCGCACAATATATCGAGAAGAATCTTGTAATTCGTGACCGCCGGAATGAGGCTTTTAAATTGAGTCCTAGGGTAGTGCGACTTGAGGGCAGTCGCAAAGAATGATACATGCCGACCCTGAAGTCTTCCGAGGAACTCTCTTTTAGAATGTTAGGCCGGCAGTAGAGACAATTGAGGAGAAATAAGGAAATCATCTGACACGTTGTCACACCCTTGACTGTCTGCTTGTAGGCTCCGTTGCTCAGGCAACCGCTCCTCTCACAAAAGCGCTCCGTTGCACTGATATGTTCCCATAGATTGATGTATACCTATAAGATATGCCTATTTTTACCATCAACTCTCATTACTCCCTCTGGATCTTATCATTTCAGACCATTCTCTCCCCATCATATAGTGACCACCGCATCATGCTCTCGCCTTAACCTCTGGAGCATGTTATTGGTCTCATCAAGCCAGTAAATACATCTAACAACAAACACCGCTCAGAGCAGACACCACAGACAATCATGCGATTACGCCTGATAGCTCATCCGTAGGTGCGCGCGAGCTTAAGCTGGTTATACTGCAACGTCGTCAAGCCATCCGTGTACTCCGGGATGGCCCCGGGGCGCACAAACTCAGGCAGCGTATCCACCAGCACATGGCGATCGGGTTTCCCGAAGTACGCCACCGAGTACCGTCGGGGTATCATCGCATTCTCATCGTCCTCCTCAGCTGCACCCTTTGCCTCTGGCAAGGTGACGCGGTGGTTCGCCGATCGCAGCGCTCTGTTCGTCCACCGCTGCAGACAGTCCCCAACGTTGACGATCACCTCGTAGACATTCTCCGATTCAATGGGAATAAACTGCCCCAGTGTCCCGTCGCGCTGATCCTCAACCTGCAAACCGCCCACAGAATCCTGAAGGAGCAACGTCAGGGTGCCGAAGTCGGAGTGCTCGCCGATGCGCATGCCGCCGCCGGCGCGCATCGTGCGGCGCGGGATAGCCGGGTAGTGCAGCAGGCGCAGCTCGCTGGTGTTGCACTGGTGCTTGCTGAGGAGATAGTGGTCGTCGATTGACAAGCCGAGCCCGGCTGTGATGGCGCGCAGAAGGTGGGTGTGCAGCTCGTCGAAGCGGTTGTAGACGTCCTCCATGAACGCGCGGAAGCCTGGGAGATCTGTCTCATCCGGCCAGCGGTTGGGGAAGAGGGTGTCGCTAGCGGCGCCTTGGTCGAAGGATTCCTGAAGTTTCGTGAGATAAGACTCATATAATGCGTTTGATAGGGCAATCAGAAAGGTAGTTCCAACTGATTGAAGGGACTCATACCCGATACTCCTGGTAGCCATCGTTCAGCTTCTTCCCTTGCTCATCGTCCCTCGTACCCTTCAAGGTCTCTTTCCCCACTGCGCTCCATCCGCGATGAGGATTCGGGGCTTCTGGATGTGCCGCTTTGGCTTTACTTGAGGTGGGCAGGTCGAAAAAGCGTTTATTCTTCCGTTGAGTGCATTCGTTCCAAGTCAGCGTTCTCGTTTCCGCCATGCTGTTTGTTTCTGCAATGCAATCCAAAACTCACAAATTCAAATAATCGGTCAATCGTCTCCCGGGGAAGGGACGAGTTCCGAATCTTGGCGAACCCGTACACCGAAAGCGTCTCACATAAGTCCTCACTGAATCGTTGCCGCTCCTGCGCGCTGTCCCTGCAGTACAGCCGGAAGTCTAAAGATTTGATAGGCATGATGGCGTTTAACTTGAACTCAAAACCCGTGTTGCGCGTACCCGGGAACGATAGAATTGGAAAAGCGACTGTTTCGAGAAGGGACGCGGTTTATGTAGAGCTGTGTGTCTCTCCCGGCGGGTGACTGGTCAACATGATATGTATGCTTCGGTGGAGCAGTACCACAACACCGACTTATAGGTCATACCAGCACCCCCCAACTTTTCTCGACCGACTACCAAACATGAGTGATTCTTGATGAGGTCATGGGATGTTTGGTTTGCAAAACTGTTGAGATTATATTGCTTTTTCCTGATCCGGTGCCTCCATTCGCTCGCTTCGGGTCTGTTTGCTTCACGGGTTGCTTCCCGCATGTGATCCTAGGATCTTATTGGTTTGGGCGCTGGATCACTTTCCGCGGACAGATCTTTTCAATTGACTGGGATAGATTCTGTCCTGAGGATGATTTTCAAGAGCTGTTTTTGTGGCTCTTCACAGTGTGACAGAATGGTGGCTGCAAGTTGCAGGAAGCCCCCACTGGTCTGGCCAGGCTAAGCCTGTTTTGTACAAGCGCCGCTTGAAATCATCTGAACCCTAATCGAGGGATCTCATAGGACATTGTGCCATGGCAAGAGGGTTGAAAATAAGCTTAATGATTTAGAGTTGATTGCCCCTGTTTCTTGTTTATGTTTCTCTTGCTTGAAATTAGACCTTCCAAGGTTGGAAGAACGAGTCATACATGCTTGATGCCGCGTCCATCACACGTTCACATATTCGTTCCTCGAACATTTGCTCACAGATTCCTGCGGTCCTCAAATTAGTTCCAGTTGTTGTTTCAATCTAAATGCCATGGCCCCAAGTAGTCTCGCTTGTATTCTTTCTCGCACCACTCACTGTGGCTCAACTCAGTTCAATACTAATCACCTATTTAAGCTCCGCTGTACAGCTAGCTATGTAGGCGTTGTCCCGAAGCGAGAACACGCCTGGAATCATTCACAAGTTGTCGAGAGATCTTTCCGGGCTACTATGAGTAAAGTCGTTGTTGCGCCCGGAAAATCTTGCGTTGACAGGCCTCGTATGTAGAATCTTGCCATTCGCGACCACCACTTGACTTCGGAACCCAGGCTAGATCGACGGGGCATAAGGAAACGACTCTGACAAGGCAGTGACCACAGAGCGATCCATGCTCACTGGGAGGTCATCTTGCTACCCTAAGTAGAGAAAGCGAAGGCGCTGAGACGTCCGCACCCTCCAAAGACCAGCCTCGTATCAAACCCGGCAAAGGCTCCACAGTTCAAACGGTTTCATGGTACCGCTATCGTGCTCAATCGCGTGCTTCTCGAATGCTTGCATACTATGGCACTTATAAGTTCATCCTAACAACAATATTTCCCCATCAACCTTTACCTGTGCTCATCCGTCAATCCTGGGGCCGCGAGGAATATACTCGACTTCTTATCAGCTTTCACCATGCTTATCTAGCCCTTTTCATAGGCACTTGCTTCGTCTCCATGACATAGGACGCTCCCTGTCATGAGGCGATGCGCACTCGAGATGAGTCAGCGATACTATACCATTTTATTAAGTCCAAAGGCCGAGAGGAATCTGCTTCTGAAGCGAACTATGAAAATTACTCAAACACCTTTCAACTTCATCCTGCACGTCGGAATCATACGCGCATGAGAAATTGACTGCGAAGAGATCAGTGCACCGATCCACGAGCAATACAATCAGCTTTGCAGGCAGGACGTCAGACTCAACCGTTATGTAATTATCTTTGGGAGCAATGATAATCCATAAGGCCGAAATGACAATACTCTTAAAGTACTATACCGCGAGACCGATCTGTTCTAAGCACAACAAATTGCCCCTCGGAAAAGGCCGACCTTGAGGGAGACGCCAATGACCTTCTGACAGGACAAAAGTTGATGGCAATCAATACATCAGTGCAGCCGTGTTTCTGTCAGTGTATGGTTCGTCAGAAAAAGGGTCCAAGTGAAAGAGCGGGTTCCCCAGGCTATTTGCGCTCGAGGGAATTCGTTCGGGTCTAGGTACTAGGTAGCAGTTGCTTCCCTACAGGATCGCACGCGAAGGTGAGCCTCATTTGAAACTCGGATCCCGGTTCTTTTCACCCCGTTTCCTTGTCGAAAGCATCGTCATTTCGAAGACTCTCCCATTCCAGAAATCGACTCACTTTTTTGGAAGCGAAGTGAATGGCTGCATGTTCAAGCCCCTTGATAACTCGAAATTAAAATTCCAACAAGCAGCTATGAACCCCCCCCCCCTCTACTGGTTGTGTCAGCCGTTGCACTGGTGATTGCAGTCACCAAGGAAGGCTTCCCCTGACAGTTCTTGTTGTTTTATCATCTCCCCTCCCAGCTTCAGACCTTTTCATCGTCAATCGGGCCTGCCATAATCGTTGTTTGCGGGTGAAAGCCCGCTCCGAGTCATAGTGAGTCTGTATCAATATAGTAGTGTTTCTGTGCGAGGGTTATATATATGAGTAATATAGTGCCCATCTCTCCACAACCACCGGTACACATCCGTCCACACAGTCCACACAGTCCACACAGAAATTGGCCTGCATAACCAAACTGATGCACCACTGTGGTATGATTCCTGACACCGCAGGAAAGCTATTCGGTATTAACAAATTGGTTAAGACTGTGGTCTTAGCCCCTCCGAGACCTTGAGTCCGGGGACACCCCACCCAGCAGTCGCACGGAATCAGAGGGAGGAAGATTGTGTCGAGACGCGCGCGGACAGGAATCGTCGTTTGCAATCTGGGGGAATTGATGGACATGTACAATCGAGCCGTGGATCTTGAATTTTATGGGGCTGTTCCACACTTCTTAGTCGGGTTACTCGTCTACCTTGACTAGGCATGCTCATTTGGATCTACTTAGAGTAACAATCAATTCAAGGGCCAAAGGTCTATTGCGGATGATATATATTGCCACTAAGCGCACAGACAAGGGCGCAAACGAGAAAACAGGATGTCTCAAGTTTAGCAGGGATCTATGAAGTAGATTGGAAGATCCCGAGTATCTTTTCCTCCCGACAACACTCGCAGCAGGTGATGTGAGCCAGGCGAGTAGTTTCAAGTTTCTGAAGATGGAATCCCTTCGCGATGTGAGCTACAGTCATCGAAGCAGGTTTCAAAAATACTTTCTAATACTACTGTTCCTGGATTTATCTCGTATGAACCTAGTCATGTTTTTACTTGTCGCTTTTTGACTGGGAATTAGACTAGTAGCAAGGATGTATGTGAGGTAGAAGTTGCTGTAGAGATGAGCACGGAGACGAGCAGTGACCTTCTGATTTCTGGTACTCCATTTCATTGGAAGATCGGACCTTATTCATAACGTCTCCGATTGGTAGCCCTTGGGTGATGTTGATACAAATACGTACAGTAAGAGCAGCATTGTTTCGATTTCCTAGACGTCTGAGCGAAGGTCCAGATCAGCTTGATTCCAGCACACTGTCCATGGCAGGCAATAGTGGCCTTAAACGGAAGGAGGCGGGGTTCAAAGGGGCAAAGGAGCTAACCTGACGGCAAAATGTTCTGGAGATCCTGCTTGTTAATATAGAGGCTGAGCGCGTGGGCCTCATCGGGATTGAGATAGGATTCTCCCTGCGGATTCCCCGCGAGAGCCAGCTTCTGGAGTCCACAGAACGGCTGCCCAAACCAAAGAGCAGCGCCTTGTCCGTCAGTGCCCTTGAAAGTCGCACCAAAGCTGACTGTTCCGTTATGGATCGTGTGATACTGCCCCCAACAGAAGCCATTGCATTTGGCGACCGGAATGTGCAAGACATTGTCCAAGACCAGAGTGCGGGCGGGGGAACCTTCCTCCGGGCTGGCACGCACGTTCAGCTCCACCGTGCCGACTCCTGCGATATACACCTCCGCCCCCTGGAACGGTCCGTTTGGAACCATGCGATTCATCGGGCGGTACGACTTGAAGGACGCGCGATTCTTGGCGCAGTGGTTCGTGCCGGACACCACCATCCAGTCCCAGCAGCGAGGGCGGGGTGGGTTTTCCTCCTTTTCCTTCTTGCGATTGTTGACGCGTTCTCCGGTTTCTGTCATTGTGGCTTTCGGCAAGCGAGGGATTGGATTTCTAGTCAAGTGATAAAGAGATCATGGATTAGATATCATCCTCCATCTTTGCGGGAAATAGCATGGATCTCACCTGTTGATTATTGGATGGAGTTGCGTGTTGTGGGGAAGGATCCGGGGTAACGGCGGGAAGTGGGTAAAGTGTAAGTAAGCCTGGAGGTGCTGGAAGTCTGGAACTTTAGGGACCCGACCGAAGGCGGGGTGGGGTGCACCGCCACCCGCAAGCCGGCCCCAACCATTTCCCTCCCCAGGTACAATACAGCAGTACACAACTGGGTAGCAGTGTGGCTTGACTGTAACTATATCACTTTCGTACGACCCATCCTTCGATTTGTGTGTCGATGCCATCGATGCCATCAGTCCGAGGTGCAGGCCTAAGCAGCAGCCGCATAATGACAAGTGTGTCCTGTCTTCTTACGCGGTCTACGCCTTCTGTCCGCCCGGCACTGCCATGCAGGCTTTGGGACTGGGTCCTCTGGCTCTCTGAACAGCCCCCTTCATCCCCTACGCAGGCTATGACAGCCACAAATATGTAGAGTACTTTAGCTGGCTCAATTGGATTTCCTTTCCCAGATTAGCTTATCTTCTAATCTAATGCAAGTGTTTGTTTCTCTTCTACTACCTATGCCTAGATCTTAACTCTTCAAGCTAAGCAAGTAGTAAGCTTTCCTAATTGCAAGAGCTGGTGGTCTTATAGCCCGCGCTAGAAAAGCTACATGACATAGATGAGCAAACATCTGCAAGGCCGCACAGAGATACAGCTACCTCAACGGGGCTGTTTGTCTTCACAGAGTGCACATGATGGAGGGCAAGCGCAAATCACTGACCTTGTTAGATTCACTCAGAATGACACATTCCATTACTGCAGCATCAAGGCTCCTTCCTTCGCTCTTTTTCTTGTTCTTTACATCGGTGCGTTTAATATTTGGGTTTCTGCTTGACTTTCGTCCAATTTCTTCGCTGGGTCCCCTCATTTCGTTCTACGGAGAGGAAGACCTAACTCAACTCCGCCACAATTTAAACGTGTAGGGCGAGTATATCAATTCTACATAACTTCACACGGGAATGTCTCACACCAGCAGCAATTCATCCATGAGGTAGTGCCCAAGCAACTTTCAAACATTTGTGACAGTCCCAAGAATGTCTTCTCGTCTCATTGATCAAATCCCGGCGCCTAAGACACCTCCCAAGATGAAGGTCCTCCTCTTCAGAATGCCACGCACCGGAACGATCTGTAAGCCAACGGCTCTCAATTTCAGTGACCCCCTCCCCTAACCGTCTCCAGTGGAGGCTTACCACAGAACCACGATAGCCATCCGCATGGCGTTTGAGATTCTACATTACTGGCCCTTCCACGGCCGTATGATGGACGAGATACCGCACCTGTACCCGTTGTAGACGGAAGCCCTGGAGGCGCGATACCTGCACACCGGCAAGGACTACACGCGCGCCAACTACGACAAACTCTTCTACGGGTTCAATGTCTCGTGCAACATGACGGGGACCCTGGTCGTGGCTGACCTGATCAGGGCCTACCCCGAAGCCAAGGTGGTGGTCAGCACCCGCGAGGTGGATCGGTGGCTGTGGTCCCTGCGGCAGTCGGTGGATTCTGCAGTTTCCTGGAAATCGTTTGACTGGTTGGCCCCTTGGGATCCGGTACGTTCCACACACACAACCCCCACTAGACTTTGGTGGGGGTAACCCTAATCGAGACTTGGAAAAGATTCCTGTATTGACAATCACGGGGGGAGCTTCCCCCCCACCCCCAAACAACATAATATGTGATCGGGCCATGGTGGAAATACCACAAATTCCAGCACGGGCTACGACCCCCTAATTGCTCCACAAGAGCGCCAGGCATACCTGGATTATTACGCCTGGATTCAACACGCGGTGCCGGCGGAGCGGGTGTTGATGTTGAGGAGAGCGTGAAGACAGATGGATTTCAGCTATCTGAGCACCTATTTAAACTACTAGTTAAGGTAGTAAGCTGCCTAGCTAATAAAAAACCAGATATTTTATTTATCTTTTCAGCTCGCTGTAAGACCCAAATATTCTAAAGCTATGTAAACTATATAAAATAGAGTGGATTAACCTGACCGTTATATCTTAACCTTAATCTGGCCATAACCTAGCAGTCAGATTAAGATATAAAAAAATTTTAACTTTATAATTACAGTTAGATTAAAATATAACTATTATTTTAACCAAATTTATCTGCCGGTTAGAAAGATTATATATAATAAATAGATTAATAACTATAAAGTAATTAATAATATATATATTTTTTTATATAAATAATATATAAAATATAATATATTTTTAATTATAATATAATAATATTATCTAGATTTAGCTTATCTACTTAAT